>NW_019386009.1:4609-75542 GCF_000671375.1 Centruroides sculpturatus | reverse complement strand
TTTTTTTGGCCTCGAGGATCGTCCCCGAAAGCCTGCTGAATCTTGCGAATGGTTTACGCTCGGGTATCGCCAAGGTTTTTGGCAAAATTTGATGTAATATCGCTGCTCACGTTGTTCAGTCATTTTCCAGCTTAGTGGAATCCGACGAGAGCTCACTACATGACCTCACTCATAGGCCAATTGCCAACGACTGACGCTTCCTGCAGGCGGAAAAAAATTCAGGGCTGTGCATGACTGTCCCCTCCACAACTCCACCGAAGGAGGCCTCTCGCGCATCATTGGTTTACGCGGAAAAAAAAGGTCCGATACTTTTTGAACAGACCTTGTACAGTTTAGGCTCAGAAATATTGTTTTTACTGATAATTATTAAAATTATCATTTCAGTGTGATTATTGCCCACCTCATAAAATTTGAGCTTTGGAAAGATTGATGTAATAGTATAAATAGCATTGACTTTTATATTTGTTTCTATTTATCAAAGTAGATAAGTGGGAACGGCTAAAGATTAATAGAATGATGACAGAAATGTAAGGTGATTTGCAATGAAAGAATTATCAATAATCAAAGAAATATTAGTACAGTAATATCATTGGAAAATGTTGGTACAGTACATATATTACCTGAATGTAATATACTGTAAATTTTTGTTTGTTTCGAATTTGTTTGAAACAGTTAATTATTGATTGATTTTGAATTTCGTGAAAATTTTTTTACATATTTAATTTAATTCGTAAATATGTATTCATGTATTAACGTAATAGTTGTAATTTGATGTTTTTCCTCATTACATTTTGGAATATATTATGTTGAAGAAAAAACTTTCTTAAGAACTCCAGCAACGAGTTGCTTAACTTTCCCGGCAACATTTTGTGGCGCCAACTGTGATGATATTTTATTTAGAAAACTTTTTATATTTTTAACTATTATAAAATGGCAAAAAGCTTAATTTTGAGTGTGGTGATCGGTTTTATAAAAAAAATTGTATATGCTAATAATGAGTAAAATCCTCATTAAGTCCGACCCTACTGGAGATATGATACACGCCCCCCTTTATCTTCCCAACCCCTCAACCTTTAATCACTAAAATTTAATAGCATCAATTCTCCTAATAAACAAACCTCCATGCAAAATTTCAGAAATTTTTGACAAAAAGCAAGTGTTATTAAGCTTCAAAAAAGTGAACTAAATCGTGCCCCCCACATGGGGCACGAGTTTTGTTCATATACACACAGACTAACATCCATACATAGAGAACCCCCCGAATATTTTTGCATTTCTCGACGTTTAGAGGTCTGTGAGTCCTAAAATGAAGAAATCTGGGAGGGTTATTTTTTTGACCGATTACCATACTTTCCTTCTTATATATAACATCCGGGAAAATAAATAAAGTGGATTAAGTAAAGCCATATCAGAATAAGTAGTGACTCGGTCCCGGACAAATAATGGGATAAAAAATTCGCCCAAAAGTAGATATCAGTGAATGATTAATTATTGTTCAATATTAGGTCAAATGTTTAACGAATTTCGATATTATGTACGAAAATGTGGTTTCTGGGTTTTCTCAAAATATAATATCACTATTTCTTTGCGTCAAAATCGCAAAATAAAAATATAAATCATTATTGAACAAAATAAGTATGTGAGAGGTGTATATTAGAAAATTTTTTGCGCCAAATTCAAATACGGAAAAAATAAAGTTTTCAAAGAATGATTTCACTGGTTTTAGACAGGGCAACAATTTCAAAAATTTTTTAGGAATTTTTGTATTACCCTATATTACACTATTGATATTAAAAAAAAACCTGCCTACTTCATCCGCCAAATGAAATGTATTAAAAAAATATAAATAAAATTGTAAAGAAGATAAAAATGATCACGTGACGAAAAAACCAAAAACAAATTACAATCAAAAAGAAGAATTAAAGGCAATATCAACACAATCTCCTAACATTTAGCCAATATGGTAGTTTTATTTATTAAAAGTTTTATTGACATTATTCATGTTTTGTTTTGTTGTAGGGAAATTTATAATTAACTTCAATTCAAATTGATTTTCCTACTGTCCTACATATTTCCATCATAGTAATTTATTAGATAAATTCAAAATTAAATTTAACAATATAATTATTCAATTAAATTCTTCATTCTGCATTAAACAATATATTGCAGATATTTAAATACTGTATATCTTTTTCATGAATATCATTTAATCCATAATCACGCCCTAAAAATTAAAGAAACTTTGTTCTAAGAAATGTGATATGATTTTATCACGAAACATAAAAATTAAGTATGCTAGTCCTACTGCAGAGAAGTCAAAGAAAAACGGAAACATTTAACTGATATTAAGGTATTACTGTACTATGCAAGGAAGTGTTAATCATATTGTATATCAATCGTCAGTAGCAGAACTACAAAGCGTAAAGTAGTTAATCCCTTTAAATTAATACCAACTGAAGAGGTACTATTTCCAATAATGTGAAATGCATTTTGGTTTTTCTGTTTTCATACTTATGTAGTCAATTTTACTGTACACCTCCTTTTTATTTTATTAAATGTTCTACTTTGATTCCTGAGTGCTTGTGCCTATCACTGGTGTGATAAACCCTTACTACGAGTATTATCTGCTTCACGTTTGTAGATATTTATTTTTGTGTTGTCCCTATATACGATTGTTTCGTTGAAGTTTCTAGAAATTAAAAATAAAGAATTTGGCGAAACTCGCTTCGCAAAGTTCTTTCTTTTTAATTTTTAGAAACTTTTGTGTTTGTGCTTGACCAACAATAACAACACACAAAAGTTATCATCAGCACTAGCAATAAAATAAAATATTACGCTTATGATTTCAAATAAAAACAGATATGTTATTAACGTGTTAAGGAAAAGTAGGGGGATTTTTGACGCTATGGTAGGACTAATGTAGTTTTTTTTTTTTTTTTTAACTCTTTTCGCCGCCCTGTGGGTACTAAGAGGACCTCTTTTTATCAGGCCCACAATGGGGCGGCATATCCGAACAGATTTTTATTCACGAATAGAGTTACGCTAATATTATGACTTTATTACAACCGAATGATACAAATACGAGATATATGGCTGGTCTCAACATATACCCATCATGAGTAAGGCCTAACTCGCAATGGGAACTGGCTAGGTATTCAATAGAGGGTAATTAGACAGAGACCGCCTCCCTGTCTAATTACCCCCTATTGAATGTCATGGCTCCCCAGTAAACTAAATGGGCCCCAAGAAATTTTCGAAATAATAAAATCAAAGTGAAATTTTTAGGGGTTAATCTGGAGGACCGATTAGTTACGCAATGATGGTAAGGACAGCTCTTATTTTCATTTTTTTCTTTGTGAACACTAAAAGAACGTTTTTCCATACCATTCGTATAAAAAATGTTTTAAAATTTTTACTTTCCTAGCTGTTATATATAACAGAGGGAAAATATGCCGATCGGTTGAAAGATGATTTCCCAAGATTTTTACAGTTTTGGACTCAGGACCTTGAAACGTCGAGAAATGCAAAAAAATGTTTGAGTTTTTTCTGTATGTTTGGGTGTTTGAATGTGTGAAAAAGCACAGTTTTGTTCACCCACTTCGAAGTTTAATAACTCCTGTGCCTTTTGTCGAAAATTTTTGAAATTTTGCGGAGGTTTGTGTATTAGGGGGAAATGTTTCTAGAAATTTTCAGGAAATCGGATCATTGGTTCGGGAGATTTTATGGTCCTCAGGAAATCGGATTATTGGTTTGGGATCATATGGTCCTCAAAATCAAAGTCTTAAAGACTTTGATTTTGAGGACCATATCTCAAAAAGTTTTCAAGTTATGAAATTTTTTTACTCGGTGAAAATTTTTTTACATATTTAATTTAATTCGTAAATATGTATTCATGTATTAACGTAATAGTTGTAATTTGATGTTTTTCCTCATTACATTTTGGAATATATTATGTTGAAGAAAAAACTTTCTTAAGAACTCCAGCAACGAGTTGCTTAACTTTCCCGGCAACATTTTGTGGCGCCAACTGTGATGATATTTTATTTAGAAAACTTTTTATATTTTTAACTATTATAAAATGGCAAAAAGCTTAATTTTGAGTGTGGTGATCGGTTTTATAAAAAAAATTGTATATGCTAATAATGAGTAAAATCCTCATTAAGTCCGACCCTACTGGAGATATGATACACGCCCCCCTTTATCTTCCCAACCCCTCAACCTTTAATCACTAAAATTTAATAGCATCAATTCTCCTAATAAACAAACCTCCATGCAAAATTTCAGAAATTTTTGACAAAAAGCAAGTGTTATTAAGCTTCAAAAAAGTGAACTAAATCGTGCCCCCCACATGGGGCACGAGTTTTGTTCATATACACACAGACTAACATCCATACATAGAGAACCCCCCGAATATTTTTGCATTTCTCGACGTTTNAATAGATTGCGCCACACACAGTTTTAAACTTTACTAATGTGTTTTTTAAACGTAAATATTTTTTATCGGGAAAGTTACGCAACTCGTTGCTGGATATTTTTCTCTTTTAAACTATTTAATGTATTGGATTTATTTTGACGTGTTTATGTTTAATTACTTCCATTATCATAATTGAAAAGTATGCGATCACCCCATAAGTAGATTGAGTATGTACATTTCATCTTAAATTGGGGTGAAATGAATCGTTTGACAACAAATTTAAAATGTCAGTATCTCCACCCTCAATAAACTTAGATATTTGCGAATTACGATCTTTCAATTATTAATTGTGATATTTTTTACAGTGCAATTTTCTATATTATAGTTTTTTACAGTAATTTTGATGAAACTGATCCATTTAATCTCACTTACTATATGCAGTGAATACAGGAAAACAGAATGCTAAGAAAAATGTTTTAAATGAAAGCTCTAGGAAAATATCTAGAGGGTAGATTTGACACAGATGGATTAGTACAACTTGTGGAAACAGTTGAGAAGGGAAGACAGTAAAATAAAGTACAAATCAATAAATAGTGGATAGATTGACTGAAGTCTTGATATTGATATGGATGGATGAGAGGAAGTTTTAGGGTGTGGTCAGTGTAATTACTGGGGAGATAAGAACTAAAATATATCGTTTGAAAAAATGTCATTAGTTAAAATTTTGATTTGAAAATCATAAAATGGCACACAATCTGAATTTCCTTATATATCAATAAGAAATTTCATTGAGAATGAGTATATAGTAAATTTAGATGTATTTATGTTATAAGAAAATATTACTAGAAATTTCTAAGTTTAAATGGAACCATGCAATTACTTTAAATGTGTTTACACATATTTCGCAAATACGGCGGATAGCTACCGCATTAAAGCGAATTGCGGCCTTTTTATCACTTTCTATGTATATAAGCAGTGTGTTGGAGTCGGTAAACAAAAAGTCCTACTCTGACCTTGCGCTTTTTTAAAATGTCACACTATGATTCCTTTTATAAGAAACATATCACTGAGTATCCGAATACTTTTATGTAAAATTTCTCCATAAAAGTCGTTCTAAAATTAATGATGAAAATGGAAAAATGGATATAACGTATTTACTTTGAGAAATTTTCCGCGTACATAAAGAAACACACTATATCATAATAGCCAAAACAATTCCATTTTTATTAGTTAATTAAGAAAAATTGATTTAAATTTAATTATTTTCAAGAAAGAAACTTAAATACAATAAAACGCAAAAAATAACAATTTGATGAATGACGTAATAAATTGATGCGTAAAATAGCTTCTCCAGTTCCAACTACAACGGAAATAAGTAATTTTCTACCGATGGTTGACTAAACTGAAATATATAGTAGAATTTTAAAATATGAAATTTTGAAAAAAAATTAATTATCATGAACCGAGGAGTACAATCAGCCCGAGAACTTAAACTAGTGAATAATAAGCTGAAATAATCCTATTATATTTTGCAGTTTTCTCTTCCTCTTAGTTTGTTGCAGTTAGATTCTGATCTGTTTTATTTTATTCATTGTTTTATATTGATTGTTTTAAGACTAAATTGTATTATCGAAGCTATAATAGTCGTAAATAACTCGAAACCAAATAGAAGGGAAGTGAAAAAATGAATTCGTCAAATCAGCAAAAAAAAAAAAAAACGATATCCAAAATAAAACATTTGAGATGTAAAAAAATATTGCACTAAATAAAAATTATGGCACCCGAAATGAAAGTCAAAGTTTTCGGTAAATAAAGATAAGCTTGGCGCTTCGTACTTTCCAGGCGCGATCCCACAACTATAACTGCAAGTGTTCAGTGGACTTATTCACTCGGCCTTAAATTAATAAAATTATTTTTTGAAAGTATAGATCATGTCACGTGAGATACGCATAAAATTTTGCAATGAAACGGCCTTTATGGGGTAATATCATTTTGATATCTAAATTTATCGAAGTGTCTATTTTCTAAGAGAGTTCTTTGGATGATAATTAATTTTAAAGTATTTTTCTCACTTCACATTTTACCACCTGTAGTAGTGTTGTAAAATGTTTAGTATTGTATATAAGAGCCTAAAACAGTGGTTCTGAAACGTGGTCCGTGGTCCCGGGTCTGCGAGGTATTTGTCGGGAGTCGGCAGGCCTATTTTCTGAAAATGCTTTTATTTTATTACTTAGCTTTAAATATTTGCTATATTAAGCTTTAAATGAATGTGATAAATTTGTATATTACATATTAAAATGTTACGTTGCAATAACTTTTGAAAAAAACAAAAAGTTGGTTCTTCTTATTGAATTTTATAATTTATCAATTCTATTGTTTTAACAAAACTTCAAATTAACGCAATCTAAAACCATCTAAAAAAGTAATATAAGATACCTCAGATGTTTATTATTATTGTAGTTTAACAACTAATGACTAAAAACTAACGGCTGAGAATAGGGGTCTGCCAAAACTTTGAAAAGTGGCGGATCCTCTTATAAAAGTTTCTGAACCACTGGTTTAAAACATATAATTTATTAACGCATTCATTTATTATATTTTTTGAGTCCAGCGCTATTGTTCAGGACCAAAAAAATATACAAAAGTAAAAATAAATATATAACGAGTTTTTTGATTAAAGAGCCTGGCAAGTGCCGAGAATAATGAAACACAATTGAAAAGTGAAATACAGTACTTGAAAGCGAGTTACACCTATAACTTATATGTAAAGTGAATTGTTTCCTATTAATTTAACCTTGAAACGTTTTAGTCAATTTGTCGAATATCAAGAGTTTTTATTTATTTATTTTCTATTTATTAGTACAAGGTAAAGATCTATTTGCACACAAAACACAACAAAAACAACGTATAATACAAGTGTATATGATAAATTTGTTTTACAGTTAATTAATAATGAATTAAATTTCTTTTCCGTAATTTTACTAATTCTTGCTAGAGATATTTTTGAAACTAATATATACAGTATAAACAGAATATTGAATAAAAGTCTTGTACTTTAAGAGTTTGTGTGTTAAAATTCGAATGTTCATATATTTTCGTGTTTTAATTATTTAAAAATGTATTTATTAACAGAAAATAGTGATAAGATTTGTACGTGAATTTGTAATGTATTTATATCAGCCGGACAGGAAAATGGTTTTAGTTCCGGAGCTAGTAAAAGGGTAACTTTTTTTAACCTCGCGATTGATTTTCTTTCACATACCCAAACAATTGAATATATATTTAATATATAAATATATTATTTAGTATAGTGGTAAATTATAGTGGTAAATTTGTGACTGAAGTCGATGATAAAATTGTGTGTAAATTTTTTGATAAAATATTTTACTATGATACTTATAAAGTGGTTTAATAAATTCGAAATACCGCGAACATGCTAAAAATAATTCTACTGTTAAAAACAACGAAGTTCACTAATTTAATAAGACTATATTTTATTGTCAGTTGCTGATGGTATTCGTTATTTTCTTAGTAATATTTTATTTATAATAGATCGAAAATCGATTTAATTATATAACTTATTTAGAAAATCCGATATTTGTCAAATAAAGCACAGAAATATATTAAATTTTCTTATAATCTTTTGAGCAAAATATTAAAATATTTTTTTTATCAAATTGGCAATAAAATATTTTTCATCGAAAAGTGTGAGATTAGTAAATGAATTCTAAATATCTTTTTTGATCAGTAGTGGATCCAGAAAGTACCCAAAGGGGGACTAACTGAAAAATTAAAAATATTTGAATAATTATAAGTACCTTTTATTAATTAACTCGTGCAGGACGATTGTATTGCGGACGGTCCGATATGCTATATTTGTATAAATGGTTTTAACAACAACATTTTTACTTTGGCGGCTGTTATACAGAGAGAAAGTATAGCTATCTGGCAAAAAATGACCCCCCCACATTTTTGGACCTAGGACACTTTGAACGTCGAGAACTGCAAAAAATTCGGGGATAATTTCTGTATGTATTGATGTGTGTGGGGGACACGATTTTGTTCACCCTGTTTGAGGATAAATAACTCCTGTTCTTTATGTCGAAAATTTCTTAAATTTTGCAGGGAAATTTGTTTGTTAGGGGAATTGATGCTATTAAATTTTGGTGGTTAAAGGTCAAGGGGATGGAGAGATAATCGGGGTCGTGTGTGTCTCCAGTAGGGTCGGACTTAATGAGGATTTTACTCGTTATTAGAATTTACAATTTTTAATAAAAACCTTTCACTACTCTCAAAATTTTGCCGTTTTATAATAGTGAAAAATATAACAAGTGTTTTAATGAAATATGATAACAGATGGCGCCACTAAAATTTTAAATGTTGCCGGAAACGTTTTGTTTTTTCTTTTTCCATTATTTTTTGTCAATTGTTTATAATGTTGTTTCGCAAATTAAATTATAGTTATCGAACTTATTATGAATTATAGCTTGTTTTAAAATGATTTTCACTTCTGTGAACAAATTAATTTTTTTTAACATTTCGAGTATATTCTAGATTAAAATATTTTTATATTTTTATTATTAATTAATATTAAATGTTCATGTTTTATTAAAAATTCTGCCGGAGGTTTATTATATTATGCCATTATATTAAATACGTTTACATTATCGTGTGTGTAAACGATTAAAAATTTTCCGATTAAAAAATATATACTTTAAATTTCCTATTTCCTTGACGTTGCGTAATAGTGTCAAACCAATATATTTTTTATAATAATAATAATAATAATAATACATTAAATTTTACTTTCTCTTTACACTTTGTATTTCTTAAAAAAATCTTGTCTTTTTTGAATAATGACTTCTTATTAAAAAATTAAGGTCGAAATTAAATCATATATCATTATATTTGAAAATTTATAAGGGAAAAATTTAAGTTAGATGTTTAACTTTTAATAAATTTAGAAAATTGTTTATTTTTTTAAATCATATTCAAAGACTGATATTTTTATAACACACAATGTATTGTAGTCTACTGAAATCAAATAAACTTGCATCATTCCTGCAACTAAAAATAATGATAGTTCTTATCAGTTTCCAATTACTTATTAATTCTTTATTATTGACCTTGAACAAATATACTAATAGAGACCATAGCATGATTAAATTTTATAATTTTTTTAAATTATAATAATAAAGTTCTAATGCCAGGAATATTAATGTTGAGTTAATTATATTTTATATTTTTATTATGTATAATGAAGTTAAATGGTAAAAAAGTTATTAATTAAACATATTATTTCTGAATATTTCTACATATTTTTATGTTATGAAATAGCAGTTATTTTATGTCAAGGTTTTGTGATTATATGACATATATTAAAATTTTTGGAGTGTTCATTTAAACAATTAAATTTAAAATAAAACCTGTTTTGAAAAGGAAAATGTATGAAATGATTGTAATTGAAGATATATGATATGGATATTTATGATTAATTTAGTCATAATAAAAAAATTGGCTCTTTGAACAAAGGCTTATACATTTAGATTTTAAAATAAGATACTGGATAACTGAATATTTTAGAATTGATTAATTTTTGTTTAACGATTTTATTATAAAGATTAATTTAAATGTTTGAAAACTTTTTAAATTAAAATTTAGATAAAATTATTGTAAAGTTGAAATAATATAAATATCAAGTACAGTATAATAAACTCTGCTTACTGTTATCATGGATATTATTATCTGTTTAATGCTATCAAAATTAGGAGGTCTCAAATATGCAAGTTAAAATATACTTGCAAAATGTTATTGTAATCAAAATTCATTTATTGTAGTAGGTTACTTATTTCTGGGTAAATAGACATTTTTAATATAGGCCAATGCTTATAATTGAAAAATAAAATATGATGAATTTCTTGTTTTTAATTGAAGATAAATTGTTATTAAAAGGTTATTTAAAATACACTAACATTTTAATGTGTTACATTAAATAAAAGAATAGTTTTTATTCTGGCTCTATTGTGACCAAGTTTTTGTCATAGTAGTCAAAATACACTTGAACCATGTTTCAAAACACTTGAATCATACTGCAATATGATTCAAGTGTTTTGAAACATTCAAATCACTTCAGTAAGGCAGCGTGCATTTATTGCTATATCAATATGGGGATATCAATATGTCAGGATAGTGTTGATGAATGCTGACACGGAGAGTAAGGTTATCTAAAGTGTTTCCACATACAAAATAATTCATTTATTTTGGAATATTTTGTTGTTAATTAACATTTATTGTACATATGATTGTGCAAATGGTGAGGGGGATGATGAATTGTATTCTGAAGGTGGTGTGAGAGTAAAAAATAAAGCAAAATCTGTCATTTCAATATGTGCATGCCACCTAAAGGGAGTTAACTCTCTGTTTTGATGCATTACTAATAGATGAAACCACACACACCCACACATTCCACACATTGAATTGAAACTCAACCAATGAGTATAATAAACAATCCATTTGATACATCAAAACTCATGACTCTTGATAATAAATAGTAAATGTTCAGTTTGTGTTGCTGTTTTTAAATTCATAATTTAGACTAAATGAAAAATTCATACATATTTGTGGATGAGTAAATAAATAAACAAATAAATATGAAATTTATAAATGTTTGAAAATACAGTAGAGCGCAATTTATCTGAATCAATTGGGGACTGGGGTTGTTCAGATAACTGATTACGTATGAAAAATAATTAACCTATCCCGTGTTGAAATTTTTCTCCGTTGCGTGTTGCTTTGCGTTGAATTTTCGTCGATGTTAAGCCTAATGTAAACTTTTTTAAATAATAATTGTGGCTATTGTATTGTTAAAAATTATTTTTTTATTTTTTATAAACAAAATAAATATATTGAAAAATATAAAAACAAAAAAAAATCATACTTTAGAAGTTAATCTAGTATCAAAAACGTTCGATTCAGCACGACACACAGTCCTCAAAAAACACCACACAAAAGTGCCAGCTAAAACACACACATCAACAAAAACAATATTGGAGTAGCCCAAGATACAGCCAAAGATTGCAGCGCCACAGCACTAGCAAAATTTTAAATTTGCGACCGGAATTCTTTCGGATAAACGACGCTCTACTGTATAAGAAGGGTTAAATGTAATATTTTATTCATGAGCAAAAACTCAATGATTGTCATTTCATAAAATAAAGCAAGATTTAAAAGTTTACAGGAACCTGTTTTCAAGCTTATTAATACAAAGTTTCAATCTATGAGAACAGCGTGCTAAAACTGAGTTGTTGTTTCTAAAATAGTTGAACATCGAGATGCAACTCACTGAAATACCACTATTGATTTGATTCATTGTATTGACTTAAGTGGAAAAATAAACGAAGTTTAAGAAGTATTATTACTACAATAACAAAAAATCTGCTCAATCTGTGAAATAAGCTATCAAATAGAAAAATTGAATTTAGAATTAAAAATTGAAATTTACTGTCTATCAAAATTACTTGTAATCTGGACTATGTGAAATGTATTTGTGCTCCCAACACAACTACAAAAATGAATTACAAAATTTCTCTGTATATCACATTTAACATAGTAAATCCAATGTAACTAAACTTTTTCTGGCTAAGGACAATTCAATTTGGCTAACAATTCAGTGAACTTGATATTGAATTGTTACAAAATCCCAATGATGCAAAAGATTATTGACTCTCTGTACAAAATCATAGAGAAATTTCAGAAAGTTTGGATCCTAATATTTCCAAAATGGATAATCAGATCTGAAAAGAAAATGCTTATTGCATCTGTAGACCCATCTCTATTTATCAATACCCGACCCTCTAGGAGTTTAGGGAACAAATATCTCTTTACTGTAATATATAAAAAGTGGTTTATAAAGAAAAAAGTTATATAATATATATATATATTTATATATTTATTTATTTATGCAGTTATAATTTGATATTAAATCAATAGTTTTCAATGAGCAAGGACATTTGGCCAATATAAACTAAGATATTTTTTATACATAATTATTAAGATAGGTATTTTTATAATGTATTTATATATAATTAGATATGTTCTTTGATCATTTTTGGTACTTAGTTTCAGTTTTTAATATATTAAATAATATTTACAGTTAATAACAAGTCAAATAAAAGTAGAGCAGCTTAGCTTTGTTATTTCTGTAGAAAAAGGATCAGAAAAAATGTTATATGATGTTAAAGTGAAAGACCTGGATGGAAAGGTAATTTTATTTCATTTTTTAAATAGTGTTGTAATAGAAATTATATGAGTAGAAAATGTTGAATTACCTGAAATAAATGAATAATCTGCTTTTTAATCCAAATATCTGTAATTTAGAGTAACAAAGAAATACATAAATATTTTTAAACATGAAGCTTATCTTGAAGAGAAAAGTTTTAAATCTACTTTAAATTGATTAGAAGAACATTCCATTTTAAAGGTTTCCTCACCACTCAATTGTAGGTGAGTGGTGAGGAAACCTTCATCCTAACAAAACATAAGCCCCAAACAAAAATAGAATAAAAAGCAAAAAAAAAATAACTAAAAATAACGCTCGGACTTGGTTCCTTACAAAATGAACTTGATTTAAAATTGAAATTTTATATAGGCCGATTTAATTTGCAACAAAAGTTTTTGTTTTTTATTCCATCAATGTAAACAATGAAAATGATATTTACAGTAAAATATGAAATTTCTTATTTAATTGTTTTAAATGAAAAGTTATATATAAATGATGAGAGTATAAAAGAAGCTGTCAGATAGATCAAATATAGACATATCAAATCCTGTTCAATATTTTATATATAGCTGGTCAATCTTATTGTTCTTTTGTGTCTGTTAATTTAAATAGTACAGTAATACCCCAAACTTATGCAATAGGTGGGACCGAGGGATAACCGCGTAAGTCGGGGTATAATTTCGCATATAAATACATACAAATAATTCATTATTGTTTTTAATAACAAAAACTTGATTAAAATAGATAACATTGTTTTTGAAGTTATTTTTAATATGTATAGATATTTATATAGTGAATTACCAGTAATCTATATATGTATGAAAATAATAACAATCCACGAAAAAACCTTTTTTTACGCGTGTTATGTCACAATTAAATTCCACAAGTACTTTCGACCTCCACCGAGGTCTGCTTCAGGTGGTGACTGGCCGTGTTTCGACCCGACCGTCGTAACGATGTTGCCAACGATGTAAATAAATAAATGTGCACGTTGGGTTTCACCCCTCTAACCGCCCTTGCTCGAACTCCTTGAATAAATACTTCCACGCCTGTGCAAGTGTTTCCCCATCCCTGTAGTTGATGCAGTTGCCCCCCATGATAGCTTTGTGAATCTCCCAGGCCTCCAGGTGATGTATGTGGTCTGTGCGGAACGTGTGTCTGATAAGTTTGGTGTTCCGGAAGTCCGCCCTTATTTCAGGGTCGGTGACATAGGTCGATAAGGCAGTGGTGTGTCTTTTATACTTAATATCAGCTTGGTGTTCACGTATTCGTTTCTGTGTTGACCGGATGGTGGAGCCAATGTGAACTAAGTCCCTATTGAATCTGTCGTCCCGTATGGGAATGGAGTAAACACCTGGGGCCCTGGTGAGATCTATTGCGTCCTTCGCGTTGCGCAGCAAGTCGTAAAGCGTGCCGGTTCTTAAGTACGCGATTTTGGTGCGGCTGTTGCTAGCGATCTCCCTATATAGGGGGTCAAGATGCCGTTTGAAGCGGATGACCGTGCATCTCGCGTTCCCATTTGTGGATTGTTATTATTCAACGCAGTGTTAAGTTGTTGGAAGTCGTTTATCTTGTATGAAAATAACCAATTCTGTACACAACAAAATTCAAATAAATCAAAACTGGAACACACTGAAAAACAACACAATCATAAGAATCTAGCAGGATTCATCTTCATAAAATTAATATTTTTGACCACATTTTAAAGATCATTTTTAGGTACAGTCTTTAGGATAAATGAATAGAATATCAGCTGTTTTTTCAGTTATTCTCTTTTATATTTTCTTAAAATTATAACTGAACTATACTAATTTTTGAATTCTAGAAATTTTGCTATTAAAAGCAGTCTCCAAATTAAATAAGTTAGATAACTTATTTAATTTGTTATTATTTTAAATATTAAAACTTTTAGATAAATATCATTTACATGGAAATAAAATATATGAAGTATTTAACAAATTATTTTACATATGATTTTCCACCTACAGCAATTAATTAACTAGGAATTTGTCAAGAGGGTATATTACAACATTGGTCTGAGGATACTGCTTTAAATTAAGTTTTAATTATATGAACATGAAGTTTTAGAATGGAATATATACAAGGAATCAATAACAAGGAAAAATAATCATAAGTTTAAATTAACAGCATACAATATGACAAATATATTTTTTCTTCCCTGAGAATACTAAGAGGGCCCCATTGTGAACCAATAATGGGTATGATTAACATACCCATTATTGGTTCATAATGAAGGTGGCTAATAGCTGGTTCAACATATACTAGATAGATCATTATTGAAAAACTTTTGGGGTTGCTTGCAACCTTGATATTACCTTTTTATACATTAGCGAAATTGAGGCCGAAGTTTTAAATGTGAAAACGTGTGCATCGGACATTCAGAACTGCATTCCTGTAAGCCTAGAAGTTCGACAATGGTGTTTGGAATGTCGAACATGATTCCACTGACTATCCAAACACCATTGTCAAACTTCTAGGTTTACAGGAAAGTGGCACTGAATGTCCAACATACACATTTTCGCATTTAAAACTTCAGTCTCGGCCTCGCTATTCTAATGGTTAGTCATGTCCTGTATAGATCTACTTCAAGTATTGTCTCTTACTTTATGCTCCCACCATCTCCTCTCTCCCCCATTTTTATCCCATTCTATCCCCCAACTATTTTTCTAGGGAATTTATCTATATAAAAATAGTTGGGAAATAGACATTCCTCAAATGATATCATTTGAGGAATGTCTACTATGTCATAAAAAATTTACTGGTATTCTGTTGGTTTTCACTGGAACAATCAAATCAGAAGACACTAGCAAAACATTCTATTGGAATATATATTCTATTAGTCTAAGAAAGACAATAGAATTTCATAACAAAGTTTTACTGGGACAACTGTAACAATTAAAATATATTTATATAATTGTAAAATAGCAAAATAAAAGAATTTTTAATGTGACATCTGTAATGATCAGATGGATAAAGGAGTTAAGGTGTCAGCCTTCAACTCTCAAAGATCCAGGACCAAGTCCAGTACAAAAAAAAAAAAATAAATGACACCTGTGGTTCAGTCTAAGCAGCATCCTTAAGACATTCCTCAGGCAGAGATTGAATGATAGACATAAAAAAAAATAAGAACTGTGTTAGTTTAAATATTTCCTTAGATCACTAATAGAAATTCAATTGGCTTCAATTTGTTTTTTATCACAATATAAACCAATATATTATTGGTTTATATTGTGATTGGTTTATTGGATTCATAGTGATATTGAATAAATATTATTGTAAAAAAGTCAATTGTATTTAATATAAAAATAAAATTAAATAATATAATAAGAAATAAAAATTTTAAGTTATATTTTTAGTTAAAACTTGATGCCATGGTTGAAGAACTTTTGTTCATCGCAAGATTTTCAGAGCACCCAGGTTTTAAAATAAATGTTTCACCCCAAGATAATGTAAGTAATGTTATAAAATCTATCTGAAATTTTTAACACATAATTCAGAATTTAATTTTAATACAGACTGAAGTTGTTTTTTTTTTGTTTCTTGTAAATATATATATATATATATATGCATATTTAAAAATATATTAAATGATATAAACTCCAACTAAAAGAGAATCCAATACTGATGAGCCTATGAATAAAAACTAGTATTATCATATTATTATCATATTCTTGTAAAATTTGAAGGAAATCCTTTTAGTCATATGAATAAAATTGAGCATGAAGCAAATGCATTTGAATGAAGCTTTTGCTTTGGTAATAAATATTCTATATGAATAAGAGTAAGCATTTACTTTGAATTATAAGCATATCCTTCAAAATACATGCATCTAGTCAGATATAGACTCAACTGTAACCCCCATATTCACCATATTCACCATCGCGAGTTAGAGTTAGGGTTAACTCTCGAGTTATTGGTAAATTGGTATTCACCAATTCTGAATCTTGAGTCAAACATAATAACTCTAACTCTAGAAAATTGGCGAGTAGACGATAACTCTGGGTTTGACACCTGCACAAAGCAATCTATTTCGGGAAAAAATGGTGACATTCGATGAGGATGAAGCCGAGATGCTAAAAAATCTGAAATATTTAGATTATATAGATTGTATGGAACGAAGAAGTTGGCGGATTATTTCTCCAAGAAGAAATGACCTTGAACAATTGGATGATTATGACTTTCTATGTTGATATTGTTTGCCAAACGAGAGCATAAGAAACATACTAGAACGAATTGGTCACAGTTTAGTTTCTACATCATCAAAAAATTTTATTTTCAATTATAGATTTATACTTTTCGACTAATTCGAGTAGAATTTCCTTCTCAAAATTAGTAAAATTACAGTGTGCACTATTTTCCATTTCACTTTCCACCATTTTCTACATGTGTTTGCTTTCAACCAATCACAACTCTGCTTATGAAAGAAGACTTGTTTAATCTCGAATGTAGGATTGTTTTAAAACATTAACTCTAGAGTTATATTTTTATCTGAATACGAAAGAAGAGTAACTCGTAATCTGACTTTGAGTTACATCTAAACTGGAGTTCGTCAACTCTGTTTAACTCACGTTGGTGAATATGGGGGTAAGAAGTGTGGTTTGCTGTTGCTTTTATTTAGGTTTATTTTCTGTTAGTGTTTAACCATGACTGAAGTAATTAATCTAAGGAAGGTTAAATATTATAAACTTCATTCTACTCCACAAGTCAGTGATTTTATGGCATTATTTAGATTTGAAAAAGAAAGTGCTGAATGGTTGGCACAAAATTATTTAGGGGTGATGACTGAATCATGTGGTGGTGTGCTAACTTATATACAAAAAATGAAAATATGTTTAAGATACTTAGCTGATCCTTAATTCCAAAAAGATATAGGAGAAGAACTTGGTGTTTTGTATTGTTAATTTTCTTCATTAATTTTGTTCCATTAATTTGTTTTCCAAGTATTGCTTCATATTTGATTAATACATTTTTGATGACTTTATCTGTTTCTTTTTTATGTTAGGTGTTGGGATTTAGATAAAACTCCTGGATATGAGGTCAACTCATCTAAAATAAACTTTAGTTCACATTCTATTGCAAACTTCATATCATTATTTTCCATCATTTCTGTTTAATAAATTGCAAAATTTGGATATCTACACTTATTAACAAAGGCCAACATGCATATGATTACTATGAATTGAATACAGCTAATAAAATAGAACATAGGGAGGAGAATAAATGTCATAACCTGCACATTGAGAACCTTTTACTCGTTTACCAAAAGCATTTGCTTGGAAATATAAGGTAATCATTATTCATACCAAACAGAGGAGATGCTTTTGCTTATTATCATTTTATTCATTTTTATTCATATGGGCTAATGACTTTTTCAAAGTTAAAGTAAAACCATGTTACTAGAAGAAAAATGCAGTGAGTCTTCCTTCAACTTATGCATATTTATAGATACCTGTTATGACCCTTAAATTTAAAAGTAGCAAAGCTTAAATGTAAAAGTATAATCAAAAGGTGTTTACTGTATTTTGATGAGTATAAGTCACACTTTTTTTACTACTTTTAGGGGCTCAAAATCATGGTGCGTTTTATACTCGACAGGTAACCATTTTTACAGTGAAAGTATCTATAGTAGTGATCCACTCTAGGGACCAACCTGTGCAGTGGTGCATTAAGCAGATGGCCCCTCAACTGAATGGCTAGAGTACCTAGATTATCAGAGCAGTGATACACAAGTCATCACTGCCATGTTCTGTCGACTGTCATCACATGACCTCTGAGTTTACATTAAGAAATTACGATTATTTCAGTTTAATAAAGCATTTTATTTGTTTTTTTATTCAAGAATATGACGGATGGATGAATTGATACCTTTATTAAACTGAAATAATTTGTGATGAGTGGAACAAGTGGATGATGACTGTTGCAAATAAAAGTTTAACACCAACAAGGAGAATAAAATGAGCCAGCATTGCACAAGTTTGCAATTGGGTGCTGTGTGCTTGGGAAGGTATTAAAATGGAAATCATTATTAAGTCATTCAAGAAAACTGGAATATCTAATGCTCTGGGTGGTACAGAAGATGAGGCAATCTATGAAGATTCTGATGATGAATATTTAGTCAATACTTTGGGAATTCAAGAAGAAAGGGATGATGAATCAGTCATTAATGACGTCATAGTTATTTCCTAATGGGTATAATTTACCAGTAGATAGCAGTGATTCATTTGAAGAATTTCTTGGCCACTATGATTAATAAAATGCATCTTTAGACAATCCCATTAAAAAAATTTTTTCTAAATTTTTTGTCTCAAAATAGGAGTGCGTCTTATACTTGACAGCGACTTATACTCATCAAAATACTGTACGGTAATTTTAATTATCCTTTGAAGTGAATATGTATGATGTATGCTAAAAATATGTCATTTAAGTACCATGTGACTTATCCAGAATTCTTTGGAACAAATTGACCAAATAAGTTGAGAACTTATTACTGTGTGTGCATTTTATTTCATTTGATTGTTATACATTCAAAGATTTGTGTGTGAATTAATAATTTTTATTTNATTTTTGGATACTACTAATATATCAGGTGTTTTGATGTTTGTATATGTATTTTGTTCAGTTTTCTCCTGGTTTTTTGAGTAGTATCCTACTTTGCATGATGTGGAGCTATCTCAGATGCTGAATAGAGATACCCCATATACAGAGGAAGGGATATATTATAAATGATAGGACTTTCTCCAGGTCAAAGGAAATACATCTCCCATAGAGAGGCATCCCATAAGAGAGATTTCACTACGTATACAGTATATAGACACATATATATAACATAAGCAACAACCCAATTTATTTGTCTCATCAAACAATCCTCTGAATTATTTGATTTCACAATAGAATATGATTTCTCAATTCATTTCACAATAGAAATAAATTGAGTTGTTGTTTATATATTATATATATTATTTTATAAAAATTAAATTGTATTATTTGAATATTATGTGTAAGAATTATATCAGTTACTAATATATATGTTTTTAATAAATAAATTTATAAATTTGCTGGGATGCTTGGTGTTCAGAAGTAGTTATATTTTAATAATAATACTAAAAAAGCAATAGAATAAAGAAATACTTATTATTATATCTATTACTAAAAGCTTTGCCTTGCCACTGCAATCAATGCTCTCTATCCACTGCAGTCTTTTTTTTAATTCATAATAGTTCTGGAATCTATCTTCTTACTATTTACCATTATACCTTTTGTCTTACTCTTCATTTTTTGTATAATCTCTCAAATGAACATATTAAACAGATAAGGAGAAAGTGGGCAGCCCTGTTTTAAACCCTTCATTACCTTTACTTCTCTCTCCATCTCATTGATATTTATATATATGCAATGGTTCTTCTATAACTGGTAAATTATCCTTTTTTTCCTCCTATCTAAGTTCCAGTTCTTCATGATTAACAGAGAGAAACAATATTTAGCCAAATCTACCAAATATAACATAATTATGATAAAACAGATCTAGATTTGAAGTTTACAATATAGTTTGCAATATTTTAAATGAACAGCCTACAGGCTGTTTATTTAAAATAAGTATAGTATATTGTAGAATAATGCTGATATTAATGAAATTGCAAATAAAAATTTATTAGGTAATGATCATAATTAGATTTAATATTAAACTTTAATAATAATTAATTACTGTAATATATTTTTATATTACATTTTAAAGAATGTGTTATATTAAGTGTATAAATATAAAATTTATTTCTTATTAGGTTGTATTGAGCCATATTGTGTAGTTGAAATTGATGATCCTGGTCAGAAGTTTGAAACAGTAGGAATCAAAAATACTAATAGTCCTGTATGGGAGCAACAAATTATATTGTAAGATTATATTATCATATTTTAATAAACATTTATATTAATTAGTTAAAATAGATTATTAGTATTTTTTTTGAAATTTTATTATGTATAAAATTTCAAAAAATGTACTGATTAATTTTTTTTAATCCACTTTAATACTTTATCATTGAGTTTCTGTTAAACATTTCTTTGTTTGATAAACTTTTTATAGATTTATCACTATTTTATACAAACTATGTTTATTTTTTGTTTTTTTTAAATATGCAACAGTTACATGATCTTGGATAATCTTATTATTTGTATAATTTTATTAGAATTATTAAATTCTATATAAAGCTTAAGAAAAATATTTTTATTGTAATCAGAATTCAGTTTTGAAACTTAACTGTTTTTATGTGCTGACGGAGAAAATATAAGAAAAATCAGTGTATAACATAAGCAATAGAGATTAAGCCTTTCAATTACAATATATTATTGAAACACTGGAACTTGATCTGAATCAGATATTTTCAAATTCATATCCATAATCAACAAATTAAAAAGCTGATATTTATAAAATTTACAAATTTCTATAAAAAAAAATAGTGAAATGCAAATAATTCTATAAATTTATAGATTTGGCATATGGCACAAATAATATGAATTTCAATGATGAAAACTGAAGATGATGATTAATCTAATGCTGGATGTAAGACACTTCAATTTATTTTACTCATTCCTGTATCTTCAGCTTTTGTTTTCTGGTTATGCTTACCTTAAATTAAATCATCACTTCATATTCTCTTTTCTTACTTTTCACTATTCTCTCTCTTTTTTCTTACTGATTTTAAATGACTTATAGGTAGAAGGGTCTTTGTCTACCTGTTATCAATTTTTCTAATTTCTGCTCTACCCAATTTTTTTTAGTGATTTTTGCATGTATTGCATCAGTTGCTAATTGTATTAGTTGCTTTAGTTCATTATTGTATCCATGCATTATTACTTTATCTTTTAATGTTGTTGTCATTATTTTCATTTTCCTCTAAATTATTTTTCTTTTCCAGTGATTTCATCAGAATCAAAGTTTTGTATATAAGCTAAAAAAGCAGAATATATTGATTAAAGGATTAATGATTGATAAATTTTCTTATTGTACTTATCAGTAAATTTTCTTTTAGAATGTATTTTAGTTTGTTGAAACTAACTTAAGCAGCTTTATTTGTTTAGCATTCTGGTGTCAATATCTATAAGTAGCAATGGTTCTGAATTTCTTCAATTTCTGTTTAGTTTATGTTAATTGGTACTGGATTGGCAAAATTTTTAAACATCATTTTTATAATTTTTGATAAATACAGTAGGATTATTATTACAGTAGAGCATCATTTATCCGAAAGAATTGCAATCAGCAAATTTAAATTTTTGCTAGTGCTGTGGCGCTGCAGTCTTTGGCTATACCTTGGGCTCCAATATTTTTTTTGTTGATGTGTGTTTTAGCTAGCAGCGCTGGCACTTTTGTGTGGTGTTTTTCTGAGGAATGTGTGTTGTGCTGAATCGAACGTTTTTGATACTAGATTAACTTCTAAAGTATAATTTTTTTTGTTTTTATATTTTTCAATATATTTGTTTTGTTTGTAAAAAATAAAGAAATAATTTTTAATGATACAATAGCCACAATTATTATTTTAAAAAGTTTGCATTAGGCTTAACATCGGCGAAAATTCAATGCGAAGAGACACGCAACGGAGAAAAATTTCAACATGGGATATTTTTTCGTACATAATCAGTTATCCGAACAATCCCAGTCCCCAATTGATTCGGATAAACGACGTTCTACTGTATTATTTAATTTATTAGTTTATAGTTCATATGCTTTGTAGCAAATAGGATGGTATCAACAACAAATTGCAGAAGGAATAAATAATTGTTGTTTATTTTTATTTCTTTTCTAATCTAATTTAATCTTATGTAAACTAAGTGTATGACTAATGTAAATAGTTTTGATGCAAGTTGATCACTTTATCTTATTTCTTTTTGATTGATTATTTTTCTAATGTTGTTTAATATGTTATGGTTACTAAGAGATTTTGGTAAATTTTCTCTTTGATATTTGTATAATTTTTGTATATGTTCTATGCATTTAAACTGTCAAAAGTTTTCACATTGTGAAGTGCTTCTTCATATTCTATAAAGATTATGCAAAGTAGTTTCTGATATTCTTTAGTGTTATAATTACTAGTTTTACTGTTTGTATATGATCCTGAAATGTGTAAGTTGATCTGAAACCTGTCTGGTTTCTTGATTGTATGTTATTCAATTTCAGAATTAGTCTATTAGATATTTATTACTTTTACAAACATTGTTTATATTGTATATTGTTGTACCACTGTATAATGATGCCTACATGTGCCTACACAAAATTTCTGTAACAACCTTAGTATAATCATTTCTCAACAACTGTTCTTATAGTTTTGTTATAACAATTTCTTATCAGGCTATATTACTACTACTGTTAATAATTATATAGCCTGATATTAATATTTATAGCAGTAATATAGCTTGATCTAATCCAGTAATCATTTGGCTTTAATATAACTATTGGGATTACAGATGTTTATATTTGTTTAATGGTGTTTTATTGATTAAGCAATTTTCTCTATAATTCTGTTATGTGGGATATTTCTCCTTAATGAATTAGTAGATAGAAACTTTAATCATTTATTAAATAAAAATTTTGAACTAAATGACTTTTTTCAGCTGATTGTTTTAGGTATTATTTTTAAAATACTGTATATATTAGAACACAATAATGTTCATTCTTTTATTACAATATCTTCTCATGTATATCATAAAATTATCATAGCTTAACATTTTTTTTTTTTTTTGATGTTATAGAATAAATAAAAACTAGGCCCTTAATTTTACCTGTTTAAAACTTAGCAATTTTTATACCTCAAGAACAGAACAATTTCATTACTTGGCTTTACTTCTTTCTAGATTGATTATTTTACTATATCATTTGGTATCTTAACCTATATTTTTAAAATGACTTAAATTATATAAAAAGAAAATTTTAAGGATTTTTTAAATTTATAAATTTGCTGGGATGCTTGGTGTTCAGAAGTAGTTATATTTTAATAATAATACTAAAAAAGCAATAGAATAAAGAAATACTTATTATTATANGACTGTTTTATGTAATTTATAGTGTAATAAGTTTATATCTTTTTCAGTCTGAATAGAGAGTATGGTGATACTATTAATATTATATTACTTTTTTTATCAGGTTTCTTTTTTGAATCATTTGCACTATTTCAATCCCATTTGTTAAAGTGTAGGTCACTATGAGGGAACTCTTTTTCTGTCATTTTTTTCACTTTTGCTTCTCTATTCATAATGCATTCTCTGGCCATATAGCAAGAAATAACAGCATAACATGTTTGAGGTTCATTGAGAAATAGAAATATAAGCTACTTTTTTATGTAGCTAATAACAGAACATTAAATTTGTATTGTAAATATAATTTAAAATTTAATTTAAACTGTTGTTTGATTTTAAAAATGGAACATACATTTTGAACATTTTAGAATATTCAGAATATAAAATATGTTTCATTTTTAAATATAAAACAAACTGGAATAAAATGGGCTGAAAATATTTTTCTTATATTAAAAATTGTGGAAATTTGATAAAGTAGTCTGTACTACTGTTTTCTATATTGTGTTGTTAAAAATGAATGAAATATTCTGTCCAAGATATACTTAGGATAGGTCTGCATATCTGTATCTAAAAGACATCTATTCTCTTTTAATAACTCATTTAGATGGTCAAAGTTTCTGAAACTTATATTGCAATGGGAAACACAAAAATCACCTTTATAATCCTAGCAATGTATTTAGATGCTAATTTTAATTTTGTTTTCTGTGATATGGTCATGTCATGTTCCTTCATATTAACATAAAACTTGCATAAAATTTTACAAATATAATTTAAGATTATTTTTTTTTTTAATGACTTGTATTATTCATTATTCATTTTTTTTTTCTTAAATTTATTAAAAGTGTGTATTTTTTTCTCCACCTAACATCATACAAATAAAATACAGCTTAAAATATATCTGAGTGTCTATATTTTAAATTGAGAATACTGTGTGTTCATGCACATTTCTCTTCTATTGTTTTGAATTATGAATGCTAGTAAGAAGAGAATAACAGAAAAGGAAATAATCATGTCTTCTCTTTTCCATTTTCATGAAATATGAACTGGCATTCTTTTTTTTCATAAATCCACTACTAGACTGAACAATTTGAACATAATAATAATAATAATAATAGTCTTATAATCTTATAATGTATTATGGAAACAAAATTCTCATAATAGATTAATAAGTGACTATTTGAATTTAATGTTAAATTTATAATGTCAAACTATTCTACATACATAAAGTACTACTAGACTAATATTTTCTTTATGTAATTTTAGTGTATAAAATTTTATTATTTTAGAATTTTATATGTAGAATGAAAGGATAAAAGAAGTTAATGCAATTGTTTTGGTATATTGATATATGATTTTATAATTCAGTTAGTTGAACTGCATCATTTGAAGACAGTTTTAATGAAATTATTTAATAAGCAGTTCCATTAATGCTACATTGTAATAAATACAAAAATACATTACTTTTATTGTTTCCATTAGGTCATTCGTTCACTTTTTTAGGTTATCCTTGTATCATAATTTAGATTCATAATTATATCACTATTATTCAAGGATAAATATCAAGAATAAAGGGAAATTTTTATTTAGCTGTTAATTGCTGTTTCTCTATTTGACTCTATTTTTTCTAATAAATATTACTTACTTGGTCTTATTTCAAGAAGTTAGACTTTTAATGTTTAACATTTCCTTGAAGTAATGCCAACTAGTACATACCTTAAAGTAGTATATTATTTTGAATAATATAAATATAGCCCAGTGAATGGATAATTCTTGCAAATATAGTTTAGTTTTAATTTTAAAAATAAAATCTAATTTTGATTTCCTTTTTTTTATAATAAAAGTTTTATTATATTATTTAAGTTGTTATAACCAGTACCAGCTCAATGGTAACTTGTGCTTCAGCCAAAATTGATATATGCTGCTAATATAAATGCCTGTAAGCCTGATAGTTATATTAAAGCCAAACAATAGAAACTATTTATAAACAACTTTAATGTACATTTACAATAAATGTACATTAAAGTTGTTAGTAAATAGTTCAGCTTGTAATTTTAAGTGTTACTTATTTTCTTCTCCTTTTGAACATTTTGACCAGTCATTTTGCTGCCCCTTTTACTTAAGACAGATGCCTTATCATCTCACCAATTGAGCTGGCTTTGATCATAATACAGTATATCATAAAAGTCTAACAGCTGGAATGTAGGTAAATTAAACACTACATATCATGCATACAATCTTCCAGCAAATAATATGTATTTGAATTAAATACAAAACGGAACATTTTCAATCTCTTTTAGGGGCCTGCATCAAGTGTTGAACTTTACAGAATGTTACAGATTCTATTTTAGAACATTTTTTAAAATTGTTTTGTTTTTTGACATTAACTCATTTTTAAATATTTAACATGCATGTGTTACATTTTATATATACTCTACAAGAGAAACTTGGAAACTTTGGAAAACTAAGAACCTTGGAGGCCTGGGAAATTTTTAACACATCAATTGATGGAAAGTATATTAATAATAAAGACTGTGACCAATATCTGCCACAGGCAGATATTGGTTGATAACTCTCTAAAGGGAAGCAGATAAATGATATTACAAGATTATACTATAGATAAATAAGTTTTTGTACTACTTGCATGTATCCTCTTGTCATAATAATTTTATTTGCTTTAACTTTTATTGTATATAATAATTTGTACAGTAAATGTCAAATGTAACACATACAATGTTAAATATTAAAATTAAGTTGACATCAAAAAACAAAACAATTTAAAAAACATTCCAAAATAGAATTTATAACATTCTGTAAAGTTCAACACTTGATGCAGTCCCCTAAAAGAGACTAAAAACGTTCAGTTTGATTCAAATACATATTATTTACTGGAAGATTGTTTGTATGGTATGTAGCGTTTAATTTACAGTATATCATTTTGCTGAATTAAAAAATATTTATTTTTGGTTTTAGATAACAAAAGTACAGACTTCTGGAAAGTTAATATTAAAATTAATTAAAGCAAGCAATTTAGGAGGAAGTAAAGGTTAATATTTATATTTTCTTATATTAATTAATGGTAAATTAATAATAATTGATATTTAAAATTTAAATTCAATAATAATAATTTTTTACAATAATTGAAACTCCTGTAAATTTGTATGAAGTTTATTGCATTATATTAATGATCAATAGTATAGATCAGGGGTGGCAAATCTTTTTGAGTCCACATGCCATATAGTAATCATACTTAGCTTTAAAGATGCTTATGTTTATGTATGTGAAAGTTTTAAATGTCTAATAATAATATTTAAATAAATTAAATGAATATGCTTTAATTGGAATAAATGTAAAAAAGCTGTTTGAAAAAAGGGTGATCAGGTGATAAATCAAAATAATATGATAAAATAATTAACACTATAGTGTTGTGGCATTACAATCACAGTTTATAATTAAGATGTACTTGCTAGTACTTTTGATAGCTTATAGCTACCATCCTCAGGTGAAAAAGGAATTGAATACCTAGTATGTTACATGCCACAGATTCTCCACTTCTGTTTAGATTAACAATCTACAACTCATGGATCCTATATGTTGTCCCCAGGCCTTTGTCAATGTAATTTAATTTTTCTGTTTTCTACCTTGTGCTATTCTGCAACATTAGTTAAGAGCATTCAAACTAAACTTGACCAGTGAAAAGTTAAGTATCAACTGTATAGGTTTATTACTAGTTTGCCTATCATTAGCATATATTATTTTAGTATCTAGTGTACTGATGTTTGTACTCAGCAGCTTAAAGCCTGCAACTTTATAAGAAAAAATGCATGTGGCCTACTGCATGCTAATAAAGATCATTTGTGATCCACTTCCAGAAAAGGTGCTCATCACTCAGAATGAATGATTAAAAATTTTAATTTTATAAGAATTAAAGCCAATAATCCACTGGATTATCCATTGAGTTATTTTAAGGCTAGTAAATAAATAAATAAATACAAATTAATGGTAAATTTAATAATTAGAAATAAGTTAACTTTAATTTAATTTTTAATTTAGAATATTCTGGAAGAAAAGAATCAGCTTGGAGTGGGACTTAAACCCATCACTCTTGCTTACTATCCATATTGTTTCCAGTTATGCTACTTAGATCTCCATCCCATCTTTGCTTCTAGAATTTTTAATTAATTAATTGATTTAGATATAACCATACTAGCTACTCAAGACACTGATTTGAGAATGACTTGTGTGGTCCATGTGGACTTGTATGGAACCAAATTGGTTACGTAATTCGTTTAGTAATTAGCTTTAAACTAGCTCGATAGAATTTCGGCATTTAGTTGGTGTTTAGTTGTATGGTCTCATTGAGAATGACTTGTATGGTCCATGGTGACATGTATGTATATAGTAAAGCCTCTCTAAATAAGAGACTTTACTATATACATCCGAGTGACATATGAACAATCTAAATGACATTCAGAATGATGTTAATCATTCTGAATGTCACTTAACTTTTCATATTGTAAAGTACTAGATTATTTTTACAACGATTATCGACACGACTGTGTGCCGGAAATAGCCGTTCTCTAACGGGTACTTTACGCATATTTGCGTTAGTGTGCCAGGCCTGGACTTTAAGCGTGCACCAAATTAAATAATGACAAAGTTAGTCAAAAACAATCCAATATTTAATAAATATTCTAGTAATAAACTATTTACAAAATTTAGTAAAAATCAAATAACAATTTATTCAATGAAAATCAATAAGAATCAACCCAACAAAATCAATTCAATCTATTTTCTAACTTAAATCTATTCCCCTTTGGAATTCGACAAAATTCAAAGACTTAACTTATATACAATAATTCTTATGA
This sequence comes from Centruroides sculpturatus, assembly GCF_000671375.1. Classification (NCBI taxonomy): domain Eukaryota; kingdom Metazoa; phylum Arthropoda; class Arachnida; order Scorpiones; family Buthidae; genus Centruroides; species Centruroides sculpturatus. Next base: position 46,903 of record NW_019386009.1, on the reverse strand, counting down.
ATTAAAGATCCTAATCGTCACCTCAGTATACTAGGAACCTTTTTCCTCAACTCTCAAGACTTTCTCTAATCTTCAATTCACAAATCGAATAACTTCAAAATCGCCTTGGAACTATTTTATCCTATCGGACACCTCTCTTTCATTTGCTGCTACGAAGCTCACCAAGCTCTTTGCTAACAGAAGCTCACCTCGTCCATCTTCACTTGAAGTTCGGTCTTTATACTATGAGGTGACATCACAATTCTGAGTGTGATCACTCCCCTCATTTACATACTTATCACTAACAATAACTTTTTCTTGATTGTCTGGCAGCCTATTTTCCGACAATACTCGCTAACCTTTTACATTATTCTTTTTGACAGTTTTCGGGATGATTTATTCTTTTAAGGTTTAGCAAGTTTCCTAAGTTGTGTTTGAGGGGTCTCCCCACTTTTCTCGGTGTGGACTTACTTTTTTCCGCTCTGGAGCACAAGTGTGCGCGAGTTTTTCCTACGGCGCTTTTCTCTCATTGGTGAGTTGATTTCTCTTCTATTTTTAAGTTTCTAAGGTGAATGGTGAGGAAACCTATGTCCTAACAAAACATAAGCCCCAAACAAAAATAAAATAATAAGCAAAAATAAAAGTAACTAAAAATAATGTTCAGACTTGGTTCCTTACAATATATGCCTTCTGGTTATTCCTGTCAGATCTGAATCTTAAGATGGTATCATGATTTTCACTGCTATCATGAGTTTCTAATACAGTACATCATCAAACAATGACAGCGTTGCAGGATCTGTGACTAGTGTTGCTGCCAAAACATCTTGCAGAGCTTTCCACCTTTGCAATTTTTTGTTCCAGTGGATTTGTTTGTTCTTCTATTTCTTGGTCAGGTATAGGTTTGAATCCTGTCTGCACAAAACATTTTTCAATTGTTTTAGTAGGAACAGCTTGACAGGCAGTATGTATCCAGCAGATTGCATCAATTATGGCTTTCACAAATTCAGCAACTGTCTTGCATTGTTTTGCTACATTAACCATCTTTTGAATTAATTGCTTCCTGTATCATAATTTGACCATTTGAATAATGCCATTATCTAATGACTGCATCTGACTTGCTGAATTAGATGGTAAGAATTGGAGACAAACGTGTGACAACTTGACATCAGCATGATTGGTGGCATTATTAATAAACAACAAAATCTTCCAATTAGCCTGTTTCATGTTGCAATTACATTCTTGGACCCACTCAGTGAATATTGGCATTTTCATCTATGCCTTCTGGTTATTCCTCCATGTCATGTATAGAAGATCCACTTTTATGTTGTTCATGAAGGCATAGGAGTACACAACATTTCATTTCCAATCACACAAGGCTTAAGTTTTTTTCCCTTGGCACTGCAGCCAAACAGCACACTAACATGTTCCTTTTATTTTATATCTGCCTTGCATTGCTCACCTCTTTCCATCAATGATTTTGTTGGAAGATGCCAATAGAAGAACCCTGTTTCACCACATTGAAAATGTTCTTTTATTCACATCCTTCAGTTATGGAGAGCAGAGCTTCTTCTTCTGCAGAAACTTTGTCAGCAGCATCTGCAGAGTTCCCACACAGACTTTTAAATGTAATGTGTTACTCTTCAAAACATTGTAACCAACTGTTGCTTCTTTTGAATCCTTCCAATCTAAGATATTCTGCAATCTTCTCTGTACTCTCCTGTAGTAATGTACCACTTATGGGGATGTTTCTTGCTTGGTGGGATTTTAAAAAATTCTAGAACTTTCTCATCCAGACTGTCATTCATGCAACAAGTAACTATGTTCAGTTTGAATTATAATTGTCCTTCCATGCATACATTATTGCCACCTTATTCTTACTGATATATAATACACTGCTGTGATGCTTTTGCATAATTCTCCTTTGGTTAGCCTTTGGAGGACATTCTTCTTTTCAATAGTTTAGCCTTGGTGTTGGTTTAGCAGTTATTTGTAATGTACTGTACACCTGTTTGATTCAGGATTGCGAGATAGAACCAGAAGTTAAATTACCAAAATTGATTGCAAAAATCATCAGAAATTTAAACTTTTTAAATTTAATTTTAAAAAATTTTTGTTTTTTGTTTTTTCTTCTTTTTACTAATACTGTACAGAATTTTGTCCAAATGACTGCTGTATTAAATCGGGTTATTTCTCCTCAATTATTTTTATTTATTTATTTATTTTTGGATACTACTAATATATCAGGTGTTTTGATGTTTGTATATGTATTTTGTTCAGTTTTCTCCTGGTTTTTTGAGTAGTATCCTACTTTGCATGATGTGGAGCTATCTCAGATGCTGAATAGAGATACCCCATATACAGAGGAAGGGATATATTATAAATGATAGGACTTTCTCCAGGTCAAAGGAAATACATCTCCCATAGAGAGGCATCCCATAAGAGAGATTTCACTACGTATACAGTATATAGACACATATATATAACATAAGCAACAACCCAATTTATTTGTCTCATCAAACAATCCTCTGAATTATTTGATTTCACAATAGAATATGATTTCTCAATTCATTTCACAATAGAAATAAATTGAGTTGTTGTTTATATATTATATATATTATTTTATAAAAATTAAATTGTATTATTTGAATATTATGTGTAAGAATTATATCAGTTACTAATATATATGTTTTTAATAAATAAATTTATAAATTTGCTGGGATGCTTGGTGTTCAGAAGTAGTTATATTTTAATAATAATACTAAAAAAGCAATAGAATAAAGAAATACTTATTATTATATCTATTACTAAAAGCTTTGCCTTGCCACTGCAATCAATGCTCTCTATCCACTGCAGTCTTTTTTTTAATTCATAATAGTTCTGGAATCTATCTTCTTACTATTTACCATTATACCTTTTGTCTTACTCTTCATTTTTTGTATAATCTCTCAAATGAACATATTAAACAGATAAGGAGAAAGTGGGCAGCCCTGTTTTAAACCCTTCATTACCTTTACTTCTCTCTCCATCTCATTGATATTTATATATATGCAATGGTTCTTCTATAACTGGTAAATTATCCTTTTTTTCCTCCTATCTAAGTTCCAGTTCTTCATGATTAACAGAGAGAAACAATATTTAGCCAAATCTACCAAATATAACATAATTATGATAAAACAGATCTAGATTTGAAGTTTACAATATAGTTTGCAATATTTTAAATGAACAGCCTACAGGCTGTTTATTTAAAATAAGTATAGTATATTGTAGAATAATGCTGATATTAATGAAATTGCAAATAAAAATTTATTAGGTAATGATCATAATTAGATTTAATATTAAACTTTAATAATAATTAATTACTGTAATATATTTTTATATTACATTTTAAAGAATGTGTTATATTAAGTGTATAAATATAAAATTTATTTCTTATTAGGTTGTATTGAGCCATATTGTGTAGTTGAAATTGATGATCCTGGTCAGAAGTTTGAAACAGTAGGAATCAAAAATACTAATAGTCCTGTATGGGAGCAACAAATTATATTGTAAGATTATATTATCATATTTTAATAAACATTTATATTAATTAGTTAAAATAGATTATTAGTATTTTTTTTGAAATTTTATTATGTATAAAATTTCAAAAAATGTACTGATTAATTTTTTTTAATCCACTTTAATACTTTATCATTGAGTTTCTGTTAAACATTTCTTTGTTTGATAAACTTTTTATAGATTTATCACTATTTTATACAAACTATGTTTATTTTTTGTTTTTTTTAAATATGCAACAGTTACATGATCTTGGATAATCTTATTATTTGTATAATTTTATTAGAATTATTAAATTCTATATAAAGCTTAAGAAAAATATTTTTATTGTAATCAGAATTCAGTTTTGAAACTTAACTGTTTTTATGTGCTGACGGAGAAAATATAAGAAAAATCAGTGTATAACATAAGCAATAGAGATTAAGCCTTTCAATTACAATATATTATTGAAACACTGGAACTTGATCTGAATCAGATATTTTCAAATTCATATCCATAATCAACAAATTAAAAAGCTGATATTTATAAAATTTACAAATTTCTATAAAAAAAAATAGTGAAATGCAAATAATTCTATAAATTTATAGATTTGGCATATGGCACAAATAATATGAATTTCAATGATGAAAACTGAAGATGATGATTAATCTAATGCTGGATGTAAGACACTTCAATTTATTTTACTCATTCCTGTATCTTCAGCTTTTGTTTTCTGGTTATGCTTACCTTAAATTAAATCATCACTTCATATTCTCTTTTCTTACTTTTCACTATTCTCTCTCTTTTTTCTTACTGATTTTAAATGACTTATAGGTAGAAGGGTCTTTGTCTACCTGTTATCAATTTTTCTAATTTCTGCTCTACCCAATTTTTTTTAGTGATTTTTGCATGTATTGCATCAGTTGCTAATTGTATTAGTTGCTTTAGTTCATTATTGTATCCATGCATTATTACTTTATCTTTTAATGTTGTTGTCATTATTTTCATTTTCCTCTAAATTATTTTTCTTTTCCAGTGATTTCATCAGAATCAAAGTTTTGTATATAAGCTAAAAAAGCAGAATATATTGATTAAAGGATTAATGATTGATAAATTTTCTTATTGTACTTATCAGTAAATTTTCTTTTAGAATGTATTTTAGTTTGTTGAAACTAACTTAAGCAGCTTTATTTGTTTAGCATTCTGGTGTCAATATCTATAAGTAGCAATGGTTCTGAATTTCTTCAATTTCTGTTTAGTTTATGTTAATTGGTACTGGATTGGCAAAATTTTTAAACATCATTTTTATAATTTTTGATAAATACAGTAGGATTATTATTACAGTAGAGCATCATTTATCCGAAAGAATTGCAATCAGCAAATTTAAATTTTTGCTAGTGCTGTGGCGCTGCAGTCTTTGGCTATACCTTGGGCTCCAATATTTTTTTTGTTGATGTGTGTTTTAGCTAGCAGCGCTGGCACTTTTGTGTGGTGTTTTTCTGAGGAATGTGTGTTGTGCTGAATCGTATGTTTTTGATACTAGATTAACTTCTAAAGTATAATTTTTTTTGTTTTTATATTTTTCAATATATTTGTTTTGTTTGTAAAAAATAAAGAAATAATTTTTAATGATACAATAGCCACAATTATTATTTTAAAAAGTTTGCATTAGGCTTAACATCGGCGAAAATTCAATGCGAAGAGACACGCAACGGAGAAAAATTTCAACATGGGATATTTTTTCGTACATAATCAGTTATCCGAACAATCCCAGTCCCCAATTGATTCGGATAAACGACGTTCTACTGTATTATTTAATTTATTAGTTTATAGTTCATATGCTTTGTAGCAAATAGGATGGTATCAACAACAAATTGCAGAAGGAATAAATAATTGTTGTTTATTTTTATTTCTTTTCTAATCTAATTTAATCTTATGTAAACTAAGTGTATGACTAATGTAAATAGTTTTGATGCAAGTTGATCACTTTATCTTATTTCTTTTTGATTGATTATTTTTCTAATGTTGTTTAATATGTTATGGTTACTAAGAGATTTTGGTAAATTTTCTCTTTGATATTTGTATAATTTTTGTATATGTTCTATGCATTTAAACTGTCAAAAGTTTTCACATTGTGAAGTGCTTCTTCATATTCTATAAAGATTATGCAAAGTAGTTTCTGATATTCTTTAGTGTTATAATTACTAGTTTTACTGTTTGTATATGATCCTGAAATGTGTAAGTTGATCTGAAACCTGTCTGGTTTCTTGATTGTATGTTATTCAATTTCAGAATTAGTCTATTAGATATTTATTACTTTTACAAACATTGTTTATATTGTATATTGTTGTACCACTGTATAATGATGCCTACATGTGCCTACACAAAATTTCTGTAACAACCTTAGTATAATCATTTCTCAACAACTGTTCTTATAGTTTTGTTATAACAATTTCTTATCAGGCTATATTACTACTACTGTTAATAATTATATAGCCTGATATTAATATTTATAGCAGTAATATAGCTTGATCTAATCCAGTAATCATTTGGCTTTAATATAACTATTGGGATTACAGATGTTTATATTTGTTTAATGGTGTTTTATTGATTAAGCAATTTTCTCTATAATTCTGTTATGTGGGATATTTCTCCTTAATGAATTAGTAGATAGAAACTTTAATCATTTATTAAATAAAAATTTTGAACTAAATGACTTTTTTCAGCTGATTGTTTTAGGTATTATTTTTAAAATACTGTATATATTAGAACACAATAATGTTCATTCTTTTATTACAATATCTTCTCATGTATATCATAAAATTATCATAGCTTAACATTTTTTTTTTTTTTTGATGTTATAGAATAAATAAAAACTAGGCCCTTAATTTTACCTGTTTAAAACTTAGCAATTTTTATACCTCAAGAACAGAACAATTTCATTACTTGGCTTTACTTCTTTCTAGATTGATTATTTTACTATATCATTTGGTATCTTAACCTATATTTTTAAAATGACTTAAATTATATAAAAAGAAAATTTTAAGGATTTTTTAAATTTATAAATTTTAAATATTTATTTAATATCAAATATTATTTTTAAGTACAGTAGAGCCTTGATTATCCGACCCAATTGGGGACTGGGGTTGGTCGGATAATTGAAAAGTCGGATAACTGAAAAGTATGAAAAAATCCATTATTAGTGTAGTATATTATTATATCCCATGTAATTATTATATTAGTATATCGCTATTAATCTACTTTGCATTGAATTTTCATCGATGTTAAGCCTAACAAAAATTTTTTAAAATAATAATTGTTGCTATTATATCGTTAAAAATTAGAAAATTAAGCCTCGTTTAAATACTGGCTCCCTTTCATGGTCAAATGAGTGTTGCCAGCTAAAACGTAAAAATAATATTAAAGTAGCCAAGACATAGCCAAATATTGTAGCGCCACATCACTAACGGCCATTTGAAATTTGCCGACTAGGACGGTCGGTTAACCGAGGTGGCGGTTAATCAGGGGTCGGATAATCGAGGCTCTACTGTATACTAATCTTAGATGATAGAGAAATGATTTGGCTTGAATTGGATTAAATTTTTGATACAATATATCAGTACATTATGAGCTATATAGTTAGCTTAATTTTGTCCATTACAAATTGGTTTGATTAGCAGTTGCTGTCTCCATAATGACATACTGAATTCAATTACATATGAAGAATCACAAGAATCTTGATTGGATTCAAATTGAATAGGCTTACAGAATAATATAATCTTATAATCCTTTTCATTGCATCTGATAATGAAAGATTATGAAACGTAAAGATGAAATATTATGTAATATAAATACTACAATATTAATAGGCATTAATATAAAGTTTGGATTTTGATAATGCTGAATTTTTAATTGAAATATCAAAAAGCAGTTTTGTTTGCTTATTAATGCAAAAATAAATAACATTATCTTTGTATTTATTAATAATCTGTTTCCTTTTTACAATTTTCTTTTTTCTTGAAGCCAAAAGATAGGATTAAATTTAAAGTAATTTATGACTAGAACATATAAAATATCAACATCTTTCATATATTGCATGTTTATCTGGATTATGCTATGTAGTTACTTTATATTGTAAGAAAAAATAATCTAAATAGTTCTTAACTGAACTAATTGTATATTAATTTTTCTAAAATGTTTATTTTAACATTTTATAGATCTAATTAAATACAATAAGAATTTTTTTCCAGCAATTTGAATAACATTTCTTCTGAAGTTTTATTTGAAACTTATGATAAAGGGAAAGAAAAAGGTAAATATAAGATAACTCTACTATAATTTTAGTTTATCTTATTGTAATAAAAATTGTTGTGAATTGCCTAAATTTGTTTTCAAAATGTTTTGAAGAAAATTTTTAAAATACCAAATTATAAAAGCATTAAGCTATTTATGCAATACCATGGTGAATAAACAGAACTGCATCCAGTATCATAGATTTCCTACAAATGACAAGATTTAGAAGAAATGGCAAATTATTTTCCAAATTGATGTAAATTGATAAAGTATATACAGGGTGTATCAGAATGATGTTTTAAAAATTTGGGGGATTGTAGAGGATGAAATTTTGAACATTTTGATATAAGGAACCCATAGATGGAAATGTGATATAAAGTTTCTACAGCACTTTGCACTTTGCAGTCAGTATGCTGAATGAAACAGCAGAATACAGTATTTTTGACAAATTTTATTGACAAAACAGTAGAGTACAATCAAACTGAACATTGAATCAGTGGCTGCACTACTTTAGAGTAAATGTTCAATGTGACAACCACCAACTTCGTTACATAATGTGCAACGACGAACCATGTTTCGTCTGACTCTCTGTAAGATGCCACGCTCCCTTCTGATGGTATTAAATGCTGTAAAGATGCACTCCATAAGTTCATGAACTGTTCCTACAGGTGTTGCGTACAAAGGGACTTTACATAACCTCAGAGGAAGAAGTCAAGAACAATAACATGACGTCAATGGACAGAAGGGTAGCTACCAAAGTGAAGGGCGGTCAAGCACTTTCTACCGCTGTAGAAACTTTAATCACATTTCCAGCTATGGGTTCCTGATATCAAAACGTTCAAAATTTTATCCTTTACAATTCCCCAAATTTTTAAAACGTCATTCTGGTACACCCTGTATAATACATTCAATTACTACTAATAAACACACCTTTGTAGTACTGTAGCATACCGAAATATGCTAGTGCAGAGATGAGGGTAAGGAAAATAAGACAGCATGAATGAACAAGACACTTAACAGATTTAATCACACAAAGATGTACGTCTGAGGTTCACTTACAATCAATTTCTCAATGGGGCTTTCGCCACCCCTTTTGTCCGACACAAGAACTGAACAAACGATATAACATAAACTGTCCGACGCGACAATTAGGAATCTTTTTTTTTTTTTTTTTTTTTTTTGTTAACAAAATATTTGGAATGTTCTTACATGAAGATGATAGTTGCTACTCGTTGAATGGCTCTCTCTTAGTATGCAATTATCCCCCTTCCACGTGGTTCCTTCTTCCTTCCCTTCGTACTCCTACATGATTCCTTCCTCACCGATCAGACACAACCAGAAGAACAAAAAAAAGGTGCCTCTTGCCCGTGGTCCTTCCCTTTTTATATATCCCGTGCCATGTCCTGACGTGGGAACATACGTCATAGCAAGGGGAGCCAATCACGGGCTTGCCTACTACACCTAAAGATGTGATCCGTACCTTATGAATTAAATTTACAACAATTACCGATGCGCGACAATACGGAATATAGAAAATATATATAACGATGATACTATAAACACTTAGTGAAAAACACTACACCTTTAATAATCCAGCTAATAAAAATTAATAAAGTAAAAACGTTTTCAATCGTTTCTTAATGATCTTCTTCAGTTACCATAACATAGAATAAAATCGAACACAAAAAAGAACATAAATACGGAATTAAAATATAAATAACGGAAAAGTAGCTGTGTTGATAAAATAAACGAAAAATATAAATTAAGCCGAAAAAATGTCCCTTAACAAAAATAAAAATAAACAAAGTCATTAATTCTCCATGCGTAAAAGGATCACCGTGCGGTAGGTAAAGAGTCCACATCTCTATGGTTGATGCAACCAGTTTTCTTGTGTGCCTTAAAGATCTCTAATTTCTCCAGATATTTCATTGTATGTAAATTTGTCATAGGTTTAATTATTTCCACTCAATCCAATGGACTTGAATGTCGTGTTGTGTTGCGTAAGCCGATAGCATGGTGTTGTCAAGTTTCTTATTAATCGTATATTTATGCTCTTTGATACGTTGATGCAAGTTGCACATTGTTGCGCCTACGTAGACAAGATCCGAATTAAAACGCTGATCATGTAATGGTATGGAATAGATCCCTGATGCCGATTTTCAGTCATAATGCTTCTTATCATTCCTTAATAGCTTGAAAACTGTAGGATTGCGTTGATATACTACACTGAAATCATTAGCCTTGGCTGTTTCTTTATGTATTTGTCTAAAAAACAGGACATAATTTAAAACTATCCTTTGTCTACGGTTTGCATGGGATGTGGTTGTTTAGTTGTTTGGAAGGTTTTTATCAACATAGCTACTTTCCGTTATTTATATTTTAATTTCGTATTTATGTTCTATTTTGTGTTTGATTTTATTCTATGTTATGGTAACTGAAGAAAATCGTTAAGAAACGATCGAAAACGTTTTTACTTTATTAATTTTTATTAGCTGGATTATTAAAGGTGTGTTTATTAGTAGTATATTTATCCAGTTAGTTCGTTATATAAGTAATACATTGAAGCAAGGATGCAGATAGGACATATACTCAGGGCACCAAGTGAAGAGGGTGTGTAATTTATTTGAATTATTTAAAAGATAATTTATTAGTGCCAGGTAATAGGACAATGTGAGGGAAGGTGTGTAAGGGACTAACACCTTTGGACTAACTTATCACATATTGTTATGTACCAAATCTCAACAAGAACATGAACAAGAAGGGTGATGTTGGGATCTTAGTTTGTTCTGGATGACAGTCTTGTTGCACCCTGCATGAACACTTTAATATGATTACTTTTTTTTAGAGTAGAACAAGATTAATTTTAGATGAAGTTAATTCTTTGTTAATATATTCATCATTTTCAAGTATTAATACACTGTTTATTACATGCTTGCATTTTGCATTTTATAGAACTAGCCTTCCATATGTAGGAAACATTCATGACTTTATTATGAAATATTTATTTGTACTTCATGAGGTTTACCACTTATTTGGAGGAAAATGAAATGAAATTATTGGCCTTTAATTATTTCAATTTTGTATTTTCAAATTTTAATGAGCTAAATTTTGCAATGTGTTATGCATTTAATACTGCAGTATATTCTGTGATGAATCTTAAACTTGTTTATGCAATCTATAATGTCAATTATATCAGTTATTTTCTTGAACACTTATGACTTTAATTTGATTTTGATTTTAATACAGGTATACCTTGAGTTACATCATTCTCGATTATATGTCATTTGTCAAAAAAACATGGAAAAATAAAAATTAAGTTTAAATCATTTTATTCAACTTTACGTCTGTCTGCCACAAATATTGAAGTCGTAATATCACTAGAAAAGCATTAAAGCACATAAAATCATACTAAAATATGTGCATTTACAGTAAATGTTAATATAATCATAAATCCTAGGGAATGAAACATGAAAACATCTGTGACTGTGTTGTCTTCTTATTTAGTGGTTTTTAAGTACTCGATATTGGTGTTTTCCACGGTAGTTCCAATATTTACTGTTTGGCTTCGTTGTCAGTTCCGCTTGATATTGGTAAATTTAATATAAATTAGTTTATTTTCTACTGTCGCAAGATAATTTTAATAACTATTTGTTATTTAACCTTACAAAATCATCTTATTTTATAATGTCTTAGAGCAAACCACATTCACAAATAGAGTCCATGATGTACTGTAAACATCGCCAAATTGTAAACATGTACATTTACAAGTATGTACTATACGTACAGTACACGAATTCGTAAATATAGATTACTTTTTTCTTTACATATTAAAAACTAAAATTTATTTGTTTGTAAGCTTAAAATAGATTCTTATTAACAATATATTATTAAAAATGCATTTATAAATAAAATACAGAACTGGGAATGGTTATTTGTGGTTTAGCCTAGTGACAAGTAAATTCAACTTACGTCCTTTTTCAACTTAAGTCACTTCTCCTGGAACTAATTACCGACATAAGGTGAGGTATACCTGTATAAATTAATTTATAAAAGCACACAATAATTAAAAAATCACCTTTTGACAGCCATTTATAGAATTATCTTTTATAACTTTCAAAAATTTATTTTACAATACTAATGTTAATTTAGGAATTTGTGTATACAGTAGAGCGTCGTTTATCCAAAAGAATTCCAGTTGGCAAATTTAAATTTTCTCTAGTGCTGTGGTGCTGCAATCTTTGGCTATATCTTGGGCTACTCCAATATTTTTTATGTTTGTGTATGTGTTTTAGCTGGCAGCACTATCACTTTTGTGTGGTGTTTTTCTGAGGAGTGTGTGTTGTGCTGAATCGTATGTTTTTGATATTAGATTAACTTCTAAAGTATAAATTTTTTTTTGTTTTTATATTTTTCAATATATTTATTTTGTTTGTAAAAATTAAAGAAATAATTTTTAATGATACAATAGCCACAATTATTATTTTAAAAAGTTTACATTAGGCTTAACGTCGACGAAAATTCAATGTAAAGCGACACGCAGCAGAGAAAAATTTCAACACAGGATAGGTTAATGTATTTTTTCGTACATAATTGGTTATCCGAAAAATAAGTTATCCGAACAATCCCAGTCCCCAATTAATTTGGATAAATGACGCTCTACTGTATATTTTAGATACATAAATATATAGAAATAACTTATTTCACATCAAACATAAGAATATTTGTTCACAAAATTTTAATTGCCATTACATTTTTAGAAAAATAATTTAGTTAAACTTTCACAAATCTTTGCTGCAGTATTTCAATAATTATATTGACTTGACTGTTGAGACCATGATAAAGAACTATTGTCTATCTCACTTCTCCATTGTTCCAGATAAACAATTCCTTATGTGTTTCAACATCTACAAACTTTGTTAGGCAATACTTTCATTTTTCATACTCATTACACTTTTTTTTTTCATAATAAAATTATGCAACATATTCATGTTTTCATAATTGCATCAGCTGTTTCTAGTATTTTTTTTTCCCATGTAGTATGAACAAAATTTTCCATCTTGCAACAAGGTTCCAGGAAGCATTTTCAGCTATTCAATGACCACAACTATAATTGTCTATAATTGAAATTTTTTTTCAAATGTTAAATTTGTAACAGGACATTTCCTTTAAAACTTTATTTTAAAGTTTTAAAGGAAATGCTTGATTGCCAACCTTAAAGTAATGTACATTGTCAAGCAATCCAATTATAATATTATTAGTGATGGTTGTAGTCAATCTGATGTTTTCATTTTAACATTTTACCAAGATGAGTGTATGAGAATCTTTCCTATTATTTTTTCCATGACAGTTTTCTATATTCACAAAAGTAAATTTATATTGTGTATCACTTGCTGCTAAAAGAATTACACTAAAAGTAACTTTATAATTGTAATGCTGCGATTCAGAATTAGGAGAACAAATATGTATGTGTTTGGCATCTATAATCGTAATGATTATATTTCAGTTTAGTTCATGTTTTTTCCACACACAAATTAATAATAATCTGAATAATACTTTATGGCTAGCATAATAAGTAGCATATTTATTTGCTTTTTATGAATTTTGTAATTGAATGTGTCATACTTTGTTATCCTTATCCATTTGTTTTTATTAATATGTCAACAATTGTTACAAAATTATTAAAAAGTTGTTAATTTTAAAATTCATTCACACACATTAATTGCCAAGTATTTAAATTTTGAAATATTTAAAATACAAAAGCTTCCTATTTTAACCCACAGATGTATGTGACTGTGATTTTTCCATATCACTAGTTTTCATGATATTCTCATACTACATGCTGTCCATCTGACAGTGGAAAAATTTAGGTTGAAAAAATTGTTTCCACTTATCACAGACCCTCAAAAAAACTGCTGTGGAAATTTTCTGCTTTGTACATGTTCTTGTGTACAATTTTTCCAAGTGATTGAATTATTGCATAAGGTAATGATTTTTCACTAATTTTTCATACATAATTGCCATTCCTCAAATTTGATGTTTCTGAAAAATGATGAAAAATAATTGAAAATTACATCAGTCATGGAGGCTTTTCAAAATTGTTTCTAAAGTGAATCATGATATCATGGATGTTTGTCAACTATGCATGATATCATCTTGTTTTATGACATAACGACACGATGTCATTATGATCTTGAATACTTGTCTCTATAAATAGTATCTTAGCTATTTATAGAGACTTTTATGAGATTTATAGAGATTAATATGATCTTTAACAATTAAAATTTTTTTCTTGCAGCTTTATTTCATGTTCAAAAAATAGAAGAAAAATCATTTTCTGATCCTGAGAAACTCTTAATCTTCTTCTATCATTCATTTCCAGCTGAACTCACTGGACATCAGTCCATGCTTTCTCAAAGTTTGGAAGATTTCCTATGAGAAAAGGGTTGAGGATATTGTTCTGTAAAAAAATATACAACTTTGAAATTTGGCATTTGCAGAGAAGACACATTATGAGATTTTTCAGAATCATCAAATTTAAGGAGTAGAAAGTTGTCACCTTATGCATATAGCCATATTAAAAAAAAAAAAACTGTATGTGATAATGGATTATGTCAATTTCATTCTTATGTAGATCTTTTTCTTTGTATATTTATCATTTTACATTAAATAAATTTCTATAAGTTAGCTTTATTCATGATTTTTAAAAATATAGAAATTAATGAATACTACATTACTGAATTATAATTTCGAAATATTCTATTTTGCATTCTCAAAAGAAGAATTTATAAAAAAAGTAGTACTAAGACATGAACTTGTGTACCTTTTTCTAAACTGTACTGAATTTACTGGTGTAATAATTTGAATTTTATGGAAAAATTTTTCAAGTAATTATTAGGAAAAAACTAAAAAAGTATCAAATTCAGTTTATTGTTAAAAGTTTTTCTTTGTTCCAGATAATTTTCTTGGTTTGGGCATTGTAAGTCTTGAAGAGTTGTCAAAAAATTCCAGTAATAGACATGTTATTCCATTGCAATCACGTCCTTTAGAAAAAGATGACGTTACTGGTGCACTTACAGTTGAGGTTAGTATTATGTATTTATTTTCTCAAATATTAATTGTTTTTAAACGATTATTATAATATATTAACTCTGTGTTCCCAATTTGCTTTAGAAAGTGTCTTTTTTAATTAGAAAAAATACTTTTAATATACACAATAAAAATAGTTTATCCAAATTTTGAAATTGTTTACATAATTTTAAAAATTTATACAATTTTACTTCTTTAAACAAAAACAAATGAAACAAAAGTATAAACCATTGTATAGTAAAAATTTTTTTAAGAACAAGTTTATGTAAAGATAATATCCTTGTCTAATAAAACTTTCGGTTATAGGTTAAACCCCTACATTTTGTCTCATGTCACTTTCCGATGATGTGCCATGTTCCATAATATTGATTCATGTCAGATTCAAAAGAGAATGCTTTTCAAAAATTCTAGTGTCTAGTAGCATTCAGGAGCTACGGTTGGAGGTGATAGCTTGTCCCAACATATAACTGCAGAATTATGGTCTCTGTTATTTTTAACTTGATTGTGTGGATCTATGTTCACTGCTCCTTTCATAAACATGCTACTGGACTGGAATGCTTTCTTCTGCATGTTGAACATCTTATTGAAAGCCTAAATAAACCCAAAAGGAATTCTACAGATGGAGAGCTGCCCTCTCGTGCAAACTCTCCCCACTTCAACCAGAAGCCCTTTTGGTAGAATATACAAATATCTAAGAAATGACTTATTGACAATAATGTAGTCATACTCAAAGTGGGATATGGGATAGATATATACAGTGGAACCTCACTTAACGAGCACCTTACATAATTGTAAAAAATTGCCTTGCTTAATGAGCGATGTTTCGCATAACAAGTGACGAGAAGAGGGAAAGTCCTGAATTGTGCGCATGCTCCATCAGTCTGTATTTAGCACTCGTTCCACTAGTATCTTAATGTCACTTGTGATCACACATTTTTCCAAACTTGTGTTCACACATATTACTTTTAAACATCAACAACCATACCTCGTTACATAATAAACATGCCAAACGATATGTCAAATTCTTGGGCTATAATTAAATATTAGAAATTAATTAATTTGACTAGAGGTAGGAAGTTATGCTGCCATCTCATATTAAATTTAATGACCAATTCCAAATTAAATTTTAGAAATGTCTGAATTAAAAATTAACTATTTATAATTATTAAATTTAACATGAGATGGAAGCATAACTGCCTACCTAAGTCAATTTAATTAATTTCTATTATTTAATTATAGCCTTTACATAGCCCAAGAATTTGGCATATCATTTGGAGTGTTTATCAAACATATTATGTGTGATTTTTTTTTTTGTTTTCTGCAAATGGAATTCTCATTCGACGTTGGTTCATTCTATGCTAGAAGAAAAGATGATGATGATTCATGCTCCTTAACAATGCACATTGTACAGTTTTCTTTGAATAAACATTATACATAAAATATTTGAGTATTTTTTTTCAGCATGGAATGCATTATCATATTTTACCTTAATTTTATGGGAAAAATTGTTTTGTATTACGAGTACTATTCTGGAACAAATTATGCTTGTTAAGTGAGGTTCCACAGTAGTTCTCTGTCAGGTTGAGCTGTTACATTACTTATGAAATGACACAGCCTAATTGCATTATTTCAAATGAGTAATTAAAGTGTGCACAAATAAAACTTTAAGTAAGAATTATTTGTTTCTAAAATTTTAAAAATAATTTTTTTTATATTTAATATCAAAATCAATTTTATTTTTAACAAATGATTAATTTTGCAACTAACCCACTGCTACCTGCTGATATGTAAATTAGTCCATCAGTTTGGCATTTCAGGTTAGACATAATGTTGAGGAAAATGATGTATTTGTTTACTATTTTCAATTTGTATAAGAATGAAATGATGTTATTTGTATTCTGCAGGAATATACTATATTAAATGTTTTCACAAAAACAGTAATAAAATGTAGTTATACTAACTGTGTTAAAAGCCAATTTGGAAGTGTATCAAAACAGTTCTATAGGTGCAATTTTGGTGTGTGGACTAATAAATGGATGCACATATCATAGGTTAGTTTTGAGTTTTTAAGGCTTGAGGAATTGTTGTCATCTAAGTTTTACTTGCAACTTCTAAATGTGAATTGTTATTCTAAGTGAAGGAAAGTAACTAGTAATCCTTTAAATCAGCAGTTGCAAATTGATGGTCTGTGGAAAAATTTGGACATTGATCAACTCAAGTTTATGCAAAGTATTATGAAAGAAATGCAAAATGCTTGGTTGTTTTTCTGTCTCATTGGAGGTTTTTTATATGAATTTAAACAAACACAAAATGACTGTTATCAATAAATTAATAAATAATGTTGTGCATGCAATTATTGTCCTTCATGGAAAATAGCCAAGAACCATAAAACTTATTTCAAACAAGCAGCAATAAACTTCATACTAATTTGTTATATTTAAACAAGTGATTTTCATATTAATAAAGTAAAATGGAACTTTTATGATAATTATTCTATAGATGTTTGTATCATTTAAAAAAAAAAAATTGTGACAGTGGTCTGCAGGATTCAAAATTGTGAGTTTAGTGGTATGAGATCAGAAAGGTTGGTGGCCCTGCTTTAAATTGTCATTCAAGTAGCAATAGTAAATGCTTTAACATAACAAAACATATTTCATTGTAATAAGTTGTTTTAATATCTATAATTGTGAGGATTCAAGCTCTTTTGTGAATTTTAAAGATTCAATTTTTTCAATCATTATTTCCCTTCTTCCTCCAGTTTCCCCTTTCTAGAAGGTTGTAATTAGACCTTTCAACCCTTCAATTTTCTGTGTCACTTTGATAAGTGCCCTTTTAGACTTTCAAAGACATTTCAGACACAGATAAAGTTCTCCCCTCGCAACCGGAGATGATTCATATCCACCTTCATTATGATTTATAAAATAACTAGCCAATTAATAAGAATCTATGCTTGTTACACGAAAGAGGGTAACAAAAGGGTCACCTACAAATGGAGTCCAAACTGAACCAACCCACACACTTCCTAGTTTCGTCCAATTTTATGACCATATAAGGAACAATTATTACTAAGGTTGCAAGACAAACTCTGACCTTAGTCACCTCCAGCAATTAATTCAGTTGTTTTGACAGAGCTGTTATCAAATTTATAAGGTAGAATGAGTAATCATAACGGGTGGAAAGACTTAATAAATCTAAAGAAATGTTTGATTTCTGACAATTAACATAAACAAATCTTGGATGCAAGTCAACCTTAGATGGGATTGCATCAGACTTAGTGTTAGTCAGCCCTCTGGCCGGACATCATCTGGGGACTTCAACAGACCCATACCGCCATTCTGTCCATTGCCACCTCGCCATAATTGCCAATGATCAACTCTGCTGATCCAGGAATGTTTTTACCAACGGCCATACAACGAGATCGGAACCAAGAGGTATTATAGACTCTTTATGGACTTTCTCTCTCAGTTATAGGCTAGATTTAGGTTAACTTAACTTAAAAGATATCAGGACCTATAAAGGCCCTAGAACTTAGCCGATTTATTGACACGAAAGGATTAACCATTGTCACGACTTAGAAATATTGTTACTATTTACAACTTTTGTCTCTATTCATTTTTATGTTCGCTTTGTATAATTTTATAATTAATTAAATATGTTATTCTTATATTTAAATATTTGTCATCCTTGAGTACGACCAACCCCTTATCACGACCTCGCTAACCCTCCTACTCATTTACCACATAGACCATCCCTGAAAAGAAGCCAATAAGTGGGGACAAGCTCAGTGCTCTACCCCCTCAGTTCACATAATCATTTTAGTTAATTTTGAATTAAATTTTGATGTTTTGAATATTGTGCTTTATTGCAACAATATTGTAAAAGTTCTCTTTTTTGAATCTGACCAATATTATGGACATGGCATGAAATTGGAAAGTGACACATGACACAAAATACAGAATTTAACCAATAAATACCAAAATTTTTTGTTAGACAAAGATAAACTTGTTCTTAAAGAAATTTTTACTATACAATGGTTTATACTTTTGTTTCATTTGTTTTTGTTTGAAGAAGTAAAATTGCATAATTTTTAAAATTATGTAAACAATTTCAAAATTTGAATAAACTGTTTTTATTGTGTATAACTAATAATGAACTAGGATATTTCTATAGACTAAAATTTTAGAATTTTAAATTTCATTTTCTATAGTTTTTTCTGATTTAATATTAAAAGTATTTTTTTTTTAATAAAAAAGAGAAGACACTTTCTAAAACAAAGGAAACACTGAGCTGACATATAATAATCATTTAACAATATGTGTTTAGGAAGCATCACCTAAAAACTGCAAAAGTTTTGTTCAGATTTGTATTTTCCAACATATACACACACTGTAGAATTTCATTGGATGGCAAATTTTATGAAAATTAGTTTGAAGACGCAATATGTCCAAACTGGGAACCACAATTTATTTACTTCTAGTGTTCCAGAATACAAACATTTGATGATCCAACCTTTCTTTTTAGGCTGCTCAGCCATCAAGTTTAAAAAACACAGAAAAATATCCAATTAAAATTACAAAGTTAAAATTGCAACTGGTGGATCTTACAGACATCTTTGTTTTTTTCCATTCTAACCACTCGGGGATATTTGAGCTTTATATCGAGGAAAAGATGCTGGTAAATGTAAAATTTCTTAGCTTCTCCCTGGTAACTAGTCTTTACAAAAGTTTCAATTGTAGAATTTTGTCATATGGCAAATTTTATGAAAATTAATTTGAAGACACAGGCTGTTTAAACTCTCAGTTTGGACAAACTCTCTTTTCAGCATAAGTTGTCAATTAATATAGGATACCAGTAGTATTTGAAATCGTTATGCATTTTGTGTGTTTTATGCACAATAGCATCCATATTTATAACACAAAAATTTTTGGATTCCATCACCATGTTATATTGTCTATTGTGTATTTTTCCTTTTTTAGACTAAATTAATTTGATTTTATATTATTAGAATATGAAAATATTTAATGAATATAACCAATAATTTCCTAAATTTTATAAAAAAATTTTTTATTTTTGAATGGATTAGTTTTCATTTCTGGATGAAGAAGGCCATTCTGTATCTGGTATTAATATAGGTAAAATAGTTGAAACAAATAGTCGTGTCACTCCTGGTGGCACTGTTATCACAACAACAACAATTAAACGAACAGTGGATGGAAAAGGTATGATTTGAAGTTTTTTAATATTGTTTATAAATTTTAAAGATTAATTTACAATTTACATATATTAATTATTTTTATTTGCAATTAGAATTGTAAAGATTAGATATTCAGAATACAACTTTCAAAGTTATATTATTTTTAAAAAGCACTTTCAATAATAACAATGCAATAATTTTTATTTATGCATTTATGCAAAATGCATTATTTACTTTATTTCATATGAAATTAGTATTATAAGATCACTATGTATAGTAAAATTTTAAATATAAATTTTTTCCTCTTATGGATTAGCTAAAATTATTTTATTTTAATAAGATTAATTTTCAGGTAGATACTTGAATACATAAATTTAAATGAGAGAAAAATTAATGATAGAATTTAGTTATTTGAAAAGTTGTAGCAAGAACTGATATCTTTAAAGGCTGATTACAATCTGTAGTTAAAAGCAGTTGATAAAAGATATCATAATCATTAATTATAAGATTGAATTGCTTGGTAATTTTATATATGATTTTTAATTTGCATTAAATCACGAAAAAATCATTTTAACAATAATAAAAGTTATAACAGAATATATTGTTGAAATGGTGTTTTTCTCAGTTTAATAATAAAATAGACAGTTATCTAGAACTTTATTCTAATATTCAATTTTATAATTTTTAGCTGATGTAAAGTCTTTTAACAGTATAAGTTTTTATTATGATTTTATATTGACATTTTTGTAATAATGATTTAGAGCTATGAAGAAATAGAATTAAATATTCTTAAAAAAAGTAATTAATCCATATATTATAGAAAGCAAAATACAAGGATTGATTGATAAATAAAGTTTCCATTTCTATAAAATTAGTTATGGAAGAGAGAATAATGTGACCAGTTTTACAAAACAGTAAAATCATTTATTTTAATTATACATATTCACTTTTCAACACAATCACCATTAACAGTGTCAAATTTTTTCAAGTGTTTAATTCACTTTTTCATTTTCACATGAAATTTCTGTTTTTTCTTTATTTATTTTTGAATAGCAGCTTGAATTTCAACACCTAATGAAAAGCTTTGACTTTTCAACACTGCCTTTAATGTTGGGAACAAAAAACACGCCTTTTTTTATCCAGCAAAGAAATTTCTTTGCTGAATAAAAAATAAGGTGTGTTTTCTGTTAGTTTTGGTTATTAACATCCAGATCCAGTTTCTACATGTATTTATTTTGAAAACAGTCACAAGTCTAATGATGCTGATAGGACTATGGGAAAACTCTGTAATTTTAGATTCTTAGCATCTTTGTTGTCTTCTCATTACAATATAGTTTTTTGTTATCATTGTGCAAGAAAAAGGCTGTTCTTTCTGGCATTACTCTGTAAATGCATAGAGTGCTTATAAAGTTTTACAATACTTTAACATATTGATTGTTTTTCTCTTTGCCAGTTTGTTGCTTTATACAGAATGAATACAAGTCAATGTTTAAACTTGATTGTTATGTACAAATGCAATGCAAAAATTAAGACTGCTCACATAAAGACTAGCAACTTGTGGTTACTATTAAATGATGCTGGTTGCATTTTTGCTATGGTAGGAGACTCCCTTATTTATCAATCAATTTTGGTATATTAATTTTCGAAAGGTTTTAGTAGTAAATTAGGCAAATATCTGACAATTGGCATCTAGTTTCATTTTAGCTTTATTCATTTCATTTTATATTTTAATAATAATTAAATTATTTATATTTAATTGAAATTATTTATACATAATTCCAGAAACAGATTTGCCAGTCTTATCATTAAATAATTAAAAATAATTCGCAAAAGTAGAATGTTTTATAGGTAAATAAATTTGTACACACATGCTCATATATATAAATAATATATATGAGCATGTGTGAAAAAAATAAAATGAAAAATAAGAAGAAAACCTCACATACACACCTACGTGTATATGTATGTGATGTGTCTTTCCATTTTTCATTAATAATTTTATCAGCTTCCAAGCTTAATGTTCTTAGAATTTTGTTAAACTGTCTTTAAAATTTCATGTTTAAAAATATGGATTTGAAAATATCAATATCAACCATTAATTTCTTTCTTGGTGATGTATTATACCAGGGGTGTGCAACCTTTTTGTTTCTCTGGGCTACATTGGAAGAAGTCATGGAGTTTTGGGCCACAAGTATATTATATATACTGTACTTGTGGCCCAAGTATATTTTGGCCCAATCCTTAAATATACAAGTATATTTAAGGATTAACATGTCTAGATTATAGTAATAAGTATTAAAACTTTATGAAAAAGGTTATTTTAAAAAATTATAACTATCATTATGAAAAAAAAGTAATAAAAATTGATATTTTAAATTTCTGCCTGTAATCTGTAGCAACATAAGGTCTGCAGGAGTAATTTTTCATTGACAAAAAAGTTTATTGTCATCACATAATTTCTGCAAATTTTTGTTATTGTTTATTTGCATTTTTGGTACATTCTTTTCTTAAGCAATGAAATACAGGTATCCCTTGCTTAATGTGGGATTTGAATTAACATGCAAAATTAATTGTGGCAATTGTGTAGGCAGCAGAAGTTTTAATTAATGTGGCTTTAACAGCTTTCTTTACTTAACATAGATATGTTTTTCTCAGCAAATAAGATGTTGGTGAATTTGCTATTTTTGTGCTGGGGGGGGTGATTTCTAATATAGATATGATACTTGTGAAATTTAACACATTACTGGTAATATATTGTATTCTTTGTTTAGAAGCTTATTTTAAAACTTTACTTCCCATCTTGTTTACATAAAATCAAATTGAAATGTTTGCAGATAAAATGCATATCAGGCATATTATGTATGCCTGATATGCATTTTAGCATTATATCCTTTGCATTTTCATATGTAAAGGATATAATGCTATACAAACAGTAAAAAATACTGTTATTGTATGGGAAAGATACTTATAACATAGGATGTGTCAAGTGTGGTTTTGAATGTTTCATTTGGGAAATTTGGATTAGAGGATACAAAATGTATGAGGTATCCAAAAGCTGTTGAGAAGAGAAATTTCAGGAAGAAATTGTTAAAAATCAACAAATAACAACTTGTGAACTTGCAACAAATCTTAGTGTGTCACTGACATAATGATTGTGCTCTGCATGCATTAAGTGGGGGGAAAAACTGAATTGAGTATAATTTTGTCTGATGAAGGTAGGCAGCTCTAAGGTTTCATTTTATTTTAATTTAAAAATAAAATGAAACCTTAGAGTGTGTAACTTTTACTGGGTACATGATCCACAAAAATCGCTAACATATATAATATGTATTTTATTTTAAATTGTCTTTAAAACACAAATAATCTGTGAGATATAAATAGGAAATTACACTATATAAAATTATTTTTAAGTCTAAACAATTAGTCATATTCTCTATAGGCTTGAAATTATAGTACATATGTATAAAAAAGTATATGGAAATTTATAAAATTTAAGCAATTAGAATAAATGATAAATGTATCACTTAGTTAATTTAACCTATTATAACCATTTTTCTGATGGATTTTACTTTTTCATTCTTTTTATTTTGTTCATAAAGTATCAGATTTTAGGTTTCTAAAGCATTTTGCTTTTCTTTCTTTTCAATTTGCTACCTGAGGAATTCAAACTAGATTTGTTCTAAAATATTTTTATAAACTTGTAGCATTCTATAGACTTTTCATGCTTTTAATATTCAAATTCCACCAACTGTACATTTCAAATGTTTAAAAACTAGCAACATTTTACAAACAGTTTATTCTTTTTATTCAAATGTAATGTTCCATGATATATTTTGGAAGTTTGAATGAATTGTTTAGCTGAAGCTGACTCAATGAAGTCAAAAACATTTCCAGTGGATCTAGTTTGGCTTCTTCAATAGCAGATTAAAAAGAAGAAAGGTATAAAGTAACCAATGTATCAAATTTTACAAATTATGATTTTTTTCTTTTTTTTTTTTCTTTTCAAAAATGATTATGTTGTTAATTGGTGACAATCAGATTGAGATGACCTAGGGAGTATATTTATTGGCATATGATGCAACTAAATAGTAAATTTTGACAGTTGTTTTTGGTTATTACTTATTGCATGAAATAAAATAAAATAAATAAAGTAGTCCTACAGCAACNTTTTTGATACTAGATTAACTTCTAAAGTATAAATTTTTTTTTGTTTTTATATTTTTCAATATATTTATTTTGTTTGTAAAAATTAAAGAAATAATTTTTAATGATACAATAGCCACAATTATTATTTTAAAAAGTTTACATTAGGCTTAACGTCGACGAAAATTCAATGTAAAGCGACACGCAGCAGAGAAAAATTTCAACACAGGATAGGTTAATGTATTTTTTCGTACATAATTGGTTATCCGAAAAATAAGTTATCCGAACAATCCCAGTCCCCAATTAATTTGGATAAATGACGCTCTACTGTATATTTTAGATACATAAATATATAGAAATAACTTATTTCACATCAAACATAAGAATATTTGTTCACAAAATTTTAATTGCCATTACATTTTTAGAAAAATAATTTAGTTAAACTTTCACAAATCTTTGCTGCAGTATTTCAATAATTATATTGACTTGACTGTTGAGACCATGATAAAGAACTATTGTCTATCTCACTTCTCCATTGTTCCAGATAAACAATTCCTTATGTGTTTCAACATCTACAAACTTTGTTAGGCAATACTTTCATTTTTCATACTCATTACACTTTTTTTTTTCATAATAAAATTATGCAACATATTCATGTTTTCATAATTGCATCAGCTGTTTCTAGTATTTTTTTTTCCCATGTAGTATGAACAAAATTTTCCATCTTGCAACAAGGTTCCAGGAAGCATTTTCAGCTATTCAATGACCACAACTATAATTGTCTATAATTGAAATTTTTTTTCAAATGTTAAATTTGTAACAGGACATTTCCTTTAAAACTTTATTTTAAAGTTTTAAAGGAAATGCTTGATTGCCAACCTTAAAGTAATGTACATTGTCAAGCAATCCAATTATAATATTATTAGTGATGGTTGTAGTCAATCTGATGTTTTCATTTTAACATTTTACCAAGATGAGTGTATGAGAATCTTTCCTATTATTTTTTCCATGACAGTTTTCTATATTCACAAAAGTAAATTTATATTGTGTATCACTTGCTGCTAAAAGAATTACACTAAAAGTAACTTTATAATTGTAATGCTGCGATTCAGAATTAGGAGAACAAATATGTATGTGTTTGGCATCTATAATCGTAATGATTATATTTCAGTTTAGTTCATGTTTTTTCCACACACAAATTAATAATAATCTGAATAATACTTTATGGCTAGCATAATAAGTAGCATATTTATTTGCTTTTTATGAATTTTGTAATTGAATGTGTCATACTTTGTTATCCTTATCCATTTGTTTTTATTAATATGTCAACAATTGTTACAAAATTATTAAAAAGTTGTTAATTTTAAAATTCATTCACACACATTAATTGCCAAGTATTTAAATTTTGAAATATTTAAAATACAAAAGCTTCCTATTTTAACCCACAGATGTATGTGACTGTGATTTTTCCATATCACTAGTTTTCATGATATTCTCATACTACATGCTGTCCATCTGACAGTGGAAAAATTTAGGTTGAAAAAATTGTTTCCACTTATCACAGACCCTCAAAAAAACTGCTGTGGAAATTTTCTGCTTTGTACATGTTCTTGTGTACAATTTTTCCAAGTGATTGAATTATTGCATAAGGTAATGATTTTTCACTAATTTTTCATACATAATTGCCATTCCTCAAATTTGATGTTTCTGAAAAATGATGAAAAATAATTGAAAATTACATCAGTCATGGAGGCTTTTCAAAATTGTTTCTAAAGTGAATCATGATATCATGGATGTTTGTCAACTATGCATGATATCATCTTGTTTTATGACATAACGACACGATGTCATTATGATCTTGAATACTTGTCTCTATAAATAGTATCTTAGCTATTTATAGAGACTTTTATGAGATTTATAGAGATTAATATGATCTTTAACAATTAAAATTTTTTTCTTGCAGCTTTATTTCATGTTCAAAAAATAGAAGAAAAATCATTTTCTGATCCTGAGAAACTCTTAATCTTCTTCTATCATTCATTTCCAGCTGAACTCACTGGACATCAGTCCATGCTTTCTCAAAGTTTGGAAGATTTCCTATGAGAAAAGGGTTGAGGATATTGTTCTGTAAAAAAATATACAACTTTGAAATTTGGCATTTGCAGAGAAGACACATTATGAGATTTTTCAGAATCATCAAATTTAAGGAGTAGAAAGTTGTCACCTTATGCATATAGCCATATTAAAAAAAAAAAAACTGTATGTGATAATGGATTATGTCAATTTCATTCTTATGTAGATCTTTTTCTTTGTATATTTATCATTTTACATTAAATAAATTTCTATAAGTTAGCTTTATTCATGATTTTTAAAAATATAGAAATTAATGAATACTACATTACTGAATTATAATTTCGAAATATTCTATTTTGCATTCTCAAAAGAAGAATTTATAAAAAAAGTAGTACTAAGACATGAACTTGTGTACCTTTTTCTAAACTGTACTGAATTTACTGGTGTAATAATTTGAATTTTATGGAAAAATTTTTCAAGTAATTATTAGGAAAAAACTAAAAAAGTATCAAATTCAGTTTATTGTTAAAAGTTTTTCTTTGTTCCAGATAATTTTCTTGGTTTGGGCATTGTAAGTCTTGAAGAGTTGTCAAAAAATTCCAGTAATAGACATGTTATTCCATTGCAATCACGTCCTTTAGAAAAAGATGACGTTACTGGTGCACTTACAGTTGAGGTTAGTATTATGTATTTATTTTCTCAAATATTAATTGTTTTTAAACGATTATTATAATATATTAACTCTGTGTTCCCAATTTGCTTTAGAAAGTGTCTTTTTTAATTAGAAAAAATACTTTTAATATACACAATAAAAATAGTTTATCCAAATTTTGAAATTGTTTACATAATTTTAAAAATTTATACAATTTTACTTCTTTAAACAAAAACAAATGAAACAAAAGTATAAACCATTGTATAGTAAAAATTTTTTTAAGAACAAGTTTATGTAAAGATAATATCCTTGTCTAATAAAACTTTCGGTTATAGGTTAAACCCCTACATTTTGTCTCATGTCACTTTCCGATGATGTGCCATGTTCCATAATATTGATTCATGTCAGATTCAAAAGAGAATGCTTTTCAAAAATTCTAGTGTCTAGTAGCATTCAGGAGCTACGGTTGGAGGTGATAGCTTGTCCCAACATATAACTGCAGAATTATGGTCTCTGTTATTTTTAACTTGATTGTGTGGATCTATGTTCACTGCTCCTTTCATAAACATGCTACTGGACTGGAATGCTTTCTTCTGCATGTTGAACATCTTATTGAAAGCCTAAATAAACCCAAAAGGAATTCTACAGATGGAGAGCTGCCCTCTCGTGCAAACTCTCCCCACTTCAACCAGAAGCCCTTTTGGTAGAATATACAAATATCTAAGAAATGACTTATTGACAATAATGTAGTCATACTCAAAGTGGGATATGGGATAGATATATACAGTGGAACCTCACTTAACGAGCACCTTACATAATTGTAAAAAATTGCCTTGCTTAATGAGCGATGTTTCGCATAACAAGTGACGAGAAGAGGGAAAGTCCTGAATTGTGCGCATGCTCCATCAGTCTGTATTTAGCACTCGTTCCACTAGTATCTTAATGTCACTTGTGATCACACATTTTTCCAAACTTGTGTTCACACATATTACTTTTAAACATCAACAACCATACCTCGTTACATAATAAACATGCCAAACGATATGTCAAATTCTTGGGCTATAATTAAATATTAGAAATTAATTAATTTGACTAGAGGTAGGAAGTTATGCTGCCATCTCATATTAAATTTAATGACCAATTCCAAATTAAATTTTAGAAATGTCTGAATTAAAAATTAACTATTTATAATTATTAAATTTAACATGAGATGGAAGCATAACTGCCTACCTAAGTCAATTTAATTAATTTCTATTATTTAATTATAGCCTTTACATAGCCCAAGAATTTGGCATATCATTTGGAGTGTTTATCAAACATATTATGTGTGATTTTTTTTTTTGTTTTCTGCAAATGGAATTCTCATTCGACGTTGGTTCATTCTATGCTAGAAGAAAAGATGATGATGATTCATGCTCCTTAACAATGCACATTGTACAGTTTTCTTTGAATAAACATTATACATAAAATATTTGAGTATTTTTTTTCAGCATGGAATGCATTATCATATTTTACCTTAATTTTATGGGAAAAATTGTTTTGTATTACGAGTACTATTCTGGAACAAATTATGCTTGTTAAGTGAGGTTCCACAGTAGTTCTCTGTCAGGTTGAGCTGTTACATTACTTATGAAATGACACAGCCTAATTGCATTATTTCAAATGAGTAATTAAAGTGTGCACAAATAAAACTTTAAGTAAGAATTATTTGTTTCTAAAATTTTAAAAATAATTTTTTTTATATTTAATATCAAAATCAATTTTATTTTTAACAAATGATTAATTTTGCAACTAACCCACTGCTACCTGCTGATATGTAAATTAGTCCATCAGTTTGGCATTTCAGGTTAGACATAATGTTGAGGAAAATGATGTATTTGTTTACTATTTTCAATTTGTATAAGAATGAAATGATGTTATTTGTATTCTGCAGGAATATACTATATTAAATGTTTTCACAAAAACAGTAATAAAATGTAGTTATACTAACTGTGTTAAAAGCCAATTTGGAAGTGTATCAAAACAGTTCTATAGGTGCAATTTTGGTGTGTGGACTAATAAATGGATGCACATATCATAGGTTAGTTTTGAGTTTTTAAGGCTTGAGGAATTGTTGTCATCTAAGTTTTACTTGCAACTTCTAAATGTGAATTGTTATTCTAAGTGAAGGAAAGTAACTAGTAATCCTTTAAATCAGCAGTTGCAAATTGATGGTCTGTGGAAAAATTTGGACATTGATCAACTCAAGTTTATGCAAAGTATTATGAAAGAAATGCAAAATGCTTGGTTGTTTTTCTGTCTCATTGGAGGTTTTTTATATGAATTTAAACAAACACAAAATGACTGTTATCAATAAATTAATAAATAATGTTGTGCATGCAATTATTGTCCTTCATGGAAAATAGCCAAGAACCATAAAACTTATTTCAAACAAGCAGCAATAAACTTCATACTAATTTGTTATATTTAAACAAGTGATTTTCATATTAATAAAGTAAAATGGAACTTTTATGATAATTATTCTATAGATGTTTGTATCATTTAAAAAAAAAAAATTGTGACAGTGGTCTGCAGGATTCAAAATTGTGAGTTTAGTGGTATGAGATCAGAAAGGTTGGTGGCCCTGCTTTAAATTGTCATTCAAGTAGCAATAGTAAATGCTTTAACATAACAAAACATATTTCATTGTAATAAGTTGTTTTAATATCTATAATTGTGAGGATTCAAGCTCTTTTGTGAATTTTAAAGATTCAATTTTTTCAATCATTATTTCCCTTCTTCCTCCAGTTTCCCCTTTCTAGAAGGTTGTAATTAGACCTTTCAACCCTTCAATTTTCTGTGTCACTTTGATAAGTGCCCTTTTAGACTTTCAAAGACATTTCAGACACAGATAAAGTTCTCCCCTCGCAACCGGAGATGATTCATATCCACCTTCATTATGATTTATAAAATAACTAGCCAATTAATAAGAATCTATGCTTGTTACACGAAAGAGGGTAACAAAAGGGTCACCTACAAATGGAGTCCAAACTGAACCAACCCACACACTTCCTAGTTTCGTCCAATTTTATGACCATATAAGGAACAATTATTACTAAGGTTGCAAGACAAACTCTGACCTTAGTCACCTCCAGCAATTAATTCAGTTGTTTTGACAGAGCTGTTATCAAATTTATAAGGTAGAATGAGTAATCATAACGGGTGGAAAGACTTAATAAATCTAAAGAAATGTTTGATTTCTGACAATTAACATAAACAAATCTTGGATGCAAGTCAACCTTAGATGGGATTGCATCAGACTTAGTGTTAGTCAGCCCTCTGGCCGGACATCATCTGGGGACTTCAACAGACCCATACCGCCATTCTGTCCATTGCCACCTCGCCATAATTGCCAATGATCAACTCTGCTGATCCAGGAATGTTTTTACCAACGGCCATACAACGAGATCGGAACCAAGAGGTATTATAGACTCTTTATGGACTTTCTCTCTCAGTTATAGGCTAGATTTAGGTTAACTTAACTTAAAAGATATCAGGACCTATAAAGGCCCTAGAACTTAGCCGATTTATTGACACGAAAGGATTAACCATTGTCACGACTTAGAAATATTGTTACTATTTACAACTTTTGTCTCTATTCATTTTTATGTTCGCTTTGTATAATTTTATAATTAATTAAATATGTTATTCTTATATTTAAATATTTGTCATCCTTGAGTACGACCAACCCCTTATCACGACCTCGCTAACCCTCCTACTCATTTACCACATAGACCATCCCTGAAAAGAAGCCAATAAGTGGGGACAAGCTCAGTGCTCTACCCCCTCAGTTCACATAATCATTTTAGTTAATTTTGAATTAAATTTTGATGTTTTGAATATTGTGCTTTATTGCAACAATATTGTAAAAGTTCTCTTTTTTGAATCTGACCAATATTATGGACATGGCATGAAATTGGAAAGTGACACATGACACAAAATACAGAATTTAACCAATAAATACCAAAATTTTTTGTTAGACAAAGATAAACTTGTTCTTAAAGAAATTTTTACTATACAATGGTTTATACTTTTGTTTCATTTGTTTTTGTTTGAAGAAGTAAAATTGCATAATTTTTAAAATTATGTAAACAATTTCAAAATTTGAATAAACTGTTTTTATTGTGTATAACTAATAATGAACTAGGATATTTCTATAGACTAAAATTTTAGAATTTTAAATTTCATTTTCTATAGTTTTTTCTGATTTAATATTAAAAGTATTTTTTTTTTAATAAAAAAGAGAAGACACTTTCTAAAACAAAGGAAACACTGAGCTGACATATAATAATCATTTAACAATATGTGTTTAGGAAGCATCACCTAAAAACTGCAAAAGTTTTGTTCAGATTTGTATTTTCCAACATATACACACACTGTAGAATTTCATTGGATGGCAAATTTTATGAAAATTAGTTTGAAGACGCAATATGTCCAAACTGGGAACCACAATTTATTTACTTCTAGTGTTCCAGAATACAAACATTTGATGATCCAACCTTTCTTTTTAGGCTGCTCAGCCATCAAGTTTAAAAAACACAGAAAAATATCCAATTAAAATTACAAAGTTAAAATTGCAACTGGTGGATCTTACAGACATCTTTGTTTTTTTCCATTCTAACCACTCGGGGATATTTGAGCTTTATATCGAGGAAAAGATGCTGGTAAATGTAAAATTTCTTAGCTTCTCCCTGGTAACTAGTCTTTACAAAAGTTTCAATTGTAGAATTTTGTCATATGGCAAATTTTATGAAAATTAATTTGAAGACACAGGCTGTTTAAACTCTCAGTTTGGACAAACTCTCTTTTCAGCATAAGTTGTCAATTAATATAGGATACCAGTAGTATTTGAAATCGTTATGCATTTTGTGTGTTTTATGCACAATAGCATCCATATTTATAACACAAAAATTTTTGGATTCCATCACCATGTTATATTGTCTATTGTGTATTTTTCCTTTTTTAGACTAAATTAATTTGATTTTATATTATTAGAATATGAAAATATTTAATGAATATAACCAATAATTTCCTAAATTTTATAAAAAAATTTTTTATTTTTGAATGGATTAGTTTTCATTTCTGGATGAAGAAGGCCATTCTGTATCTGGTATTAATATAGGTAAAATAGTTGAAACAAATAGTCGTGTCACTCCTGGTGGCACTGTTATCACAACAACAACAATTAAACGAACAGTGGATGGAAAAGGTATGATTTGAAGTTTTTTAATATTGTTTATAAATTTTAAAGATTAATTTACAATTTACATATATTAATTATTTTTATTTGCAATTAGAATTGTAAAGATTAGATATTCAGAATACAACTTTCAAAGTTATATTATTTTTAAAAAGCACTTTCAATAATAACAATGCAATAATTTTTATTTATGCATTTATGCAAAATGCATTATTTACTTTATTTCATATGAAATTAGTATTATAAGATCACTATGTATAGTAAAATTTTAAATATAAATTTTTTCCTCTTATGGATTAGCTAAAATTATTTTATTTTAATAAGATTAATTTTCAGGTAGATACTTGAATACATAAATTTAAATGAGAGAAAAATTAATGATAGAATTTAGTTATTTGAAAAGTTGTAGCAAGAACTGATATCTTTAAAGGCTGATTACAATCTGTAGTTAAAAGCAGTTGATAAAAGATATCATAATCATTAATTATAAGATTGAATTGCTTGGTAATTTTATATATGATTTTTAATTTGCATTAAATCACGAAAAAATCATTTTAACAATAATAAAAGTTATAACAGAATATATTGTTGAAATGGTGTTTTTCTCAGTTTAATAATAAAATAGACAGTTATCTAGAACTTTATTCTAATATTCAATTTTATAATTTTTAGCTGATGTAAAGTCTTTTAACAGTATAAGTTTTTATTATGATTTTATATTGACATTTTTGTAATAATGATTTAGAGCTATGAAGAAATAGAATTAAATATTCTTAAAAAAAGTAATTAATCCATATATTATAGAAAGCAAAATACAAGGATTGATTGATAAATAAAGTTTCCATTTCTATAAAATTAGTTATGGAAGAGAGAATAATGTGACCAGTTTTACAAAACAGTAAAATCATTTATTTTAATTATACATATTCACTTTTCAACACAATCACCATTAACAGTGTCAAATTTTTTCAAGTGTTTAATTCACTTTTTCATTTTCACATGAAATTTCTGTTTTTTCTTTATTTATTTTTGAATAGCAGCTTGAATTTCAACACCTAATGAAAAGCTTTGACTTTTCAACACTGCCTTTAATGTTGGGAACAAAAAACACGCCTTTTTTTATCCAGCAAAGAAATTTCTTTGCTGAATAAAAAATAAGGTGTGTTTTCTGTTAGTTTTGGTTATTAACATCCAGATCCAGTTTCTACATGTATTTATTTTGAAAACAGTCACAAGTCTAATGATGCTGATAGGACTATGGGAAAACTCTGTAATTTTAGATTCTTAGCATCTTTGTTGTCTTCTCATTACAATATAGTTTTTTGTTATCATTGTGCAAGAAAAAGGCTGTTCTTTCTGGCATTACTCTGTAAATGCATAGAGTGCTTATAAAGTTTTACAATACTTTAACATATTGATTGTTTTTCTCTTTGCCAGTTTGTTGCTTTATACAGAATGAATACAAGTCAATGTTTAAACTTGATTGTTATGTACAAATGCAATGCAAAAATTAAGACTGCTCACATAAAGACTAGCAACTTGTGGTTACTATTAAATGATGCTGGTTGCATTTTTGCTATGGTAGGAGACTCCCTTATTTATCAATCAATTTTGGTATATTAATTTTCGAAAGGTTTTAGTAGTAAATTAGGCAAATATCTGACAATTGGCATCTAGTTTCATTTTAGCTTTATTCATTTCATTTTATATTTTAATAATAATTAAATTATTTATATTTAATTGAAATTATTTATACATAATTCCAGAAACAGATTTGCCAGTCTTATCATTAAATAATTAAAAATAATTCGCAAAAGTAGAATGTTTTATAGGTAAATAAATTTGTACACACATGCTCATATATATAAATAATATATATGAGCATGTGTGAAAAAAATAAAATGAAAAATAAGAAGAAAACCTCACATACACACCTACGTGTATATGTATGTGATGTGTCTTTCCATTTTTCATTAATAATTTTATCAGCTTCCAAGCTTAATGTTCTTAGAATNTTTTTTTGTTGTTGTTGTATGCAGTTTCCAGCAAACTTTAATAAATTTTTTCTATTTGTGACAATTTCTATGTAATTCAAAGGTAATTTTTAATATATATCTTACACATCATTATTATTATGATTTCGGAGTTTACAGAACGTATTAAATTACTTTAAAAAATGAAAAATAATTATATCATTTGATTTCATGATATTTTGTATATCTCAAAAATAATTAATTTTGTCCCGAGATTTCCCGGGATCCTGGGTAACACTTCACTTTTATCTCGGAATCCCGGGACAAGCAAAAGACCGGGAAATGAGAAACCCTAGTTACAAGTACACTGGACTGCAAATTAAAAAGTTGGGTAACCCAGAATTACTCAAAATTTGGTTTTTCATCTGTTTTATACCAAATGTGGAAATTATGTCAAGTAAAAACATTTAAACTTCAAAAGTTTTATTGGTGTCAGATGTACTCTGCCATCCAAAAGATTTAAGTCATCCGAATGTTGAAATAGCATTCCTATCATCAAAT
This sequence comes from Centruroides sculpturatus, assembly GCF_000671375.1. NCBI lineage: Eukaryota > Metazoa > Arthropoda > Arachnida > Scorpiones > Buthidae > Centruroides > Centruroides sculpturatus. The sequence goes on along the minus strand of NW_019386009.1, from coordinate 12,179 downwards.
AAAACTGCCTTGATTTAGTTGTTATATATAGAAATTTAACAGATGTGATTGACAACATGATGGCTTGGAAATACTTTTAATTTTGAACTGTATCTATATATCTCTGTAATACAGTGACGTTTTTACACTTTATATTTTAGTGTTTTTTTAAATATTTTTTTAATATTTCATTAAAAAGTTTTACCTATATACAACATTTATCCAATTTTATCAACAATCTTTTAATTTGTATTACAGATATACCTTTTTATTGCATTTTATTAGTGTTTTAAACTCAATTTAAATTCTTTTTTAAATCTTAATTTATTTTTAGTTTTACTATTTTTACCCCCTTTAATAGTCCAGCTGTCGCCAATATAAATATACTATTGCAGCTAATTTACTTTACTACATTTTTGTGTGTAATGTAATAAACAGTTGTAATCCATAATGTAATTCATTGTTTCAATTTATCAGATATAACAGGACTGATGATGGGGAAACAACTTGAGATAAATTTCCTTTCTAAATAAAAGACTGTATAATCAATCACCTGGTGTTCCATTTTAAAAAAAGCAAAAATTTTGTGCTTAGTACCAACAATCTTAAAAAAACAACATGTAATCAAGTACCATAGTTTTGATAGCCAAAAGTATGAAATTTTGCTTTGTTTTGTATTTTAGAATTTATGAATCACAAAACTTGGCACCATAGTTGAGTAAATAAGAGTATAGCCAAAAACGTTTTTAAAATAAAGAGTATAGCTTTGATTACCTTAATATGCAGAACTGTTAATATTTATTTTAAAGTTGTATTTTTGTTACCTTTTGGAATGCAACCCTGCTTTTTCTTATTTTTAGTCCCACATAACAAGGATTTGCTTAACATGTCATTTGTCAGGAATCTAATTCCCTATTATACAAGGATACCTACAGGTATCCCTGCATGATAAAATTCAACTATTGCTTGCATGCATGTTGTAAAAAATTATTTTTATATTTCATTACTATCTGTATAAATTAACAAAATACCTTCTGATACTCTGTTAACAATATCTTGGAGCACAGAAGCTGCTATCATCTGAGGTAATTCTTCTAGTTCCTCACATTCTTGTTTATAAGAATCCATACATGGTTCTATTCTATCAGTTTCATCAAATTTTCCAATTACAACTTCATTTTCACTTCCACCTCCCTACAGATTATCAATTATAAATAATAAAAAAATCTAAATATATGTTTAAAACACAGATATATAAAATAAATTATTACTGTATACTAATTTATTTCCATATAAAAATGCTATAGTAATCTAATATTTTTATAACACTCCTTCAATTGCCAAATATTGTTATCGCAATGTATCAGGTTTAGTAAGATGTTAATATTTTTATAGTGAATATAAAATTTTTTCTATTAATTTAGTTTTTCTTAATACTTTCATGCATAAATGATTTTTAAATATGCATCTGAATTATTTCAACTTTAGTTGCTAACAAAGTTTGGCATATTATCTATAAGCATCTAAATATCATTCAATAAAATTTTAATTGAATAAATTATATTAGATAAAAATTTCCTTCTAAACTACAAAAAACCAAAATAATGCTATCTTACTTAAAAGCATAAAAAAATATGTTCAAATGAAATAGATAAAACATATACAAACTTGAAGCCCAATGTTTTAATCATAAATCAAATGATTGCCATATTAAATACTAGTAGTGGTAAAATAGCCTGATTTAATATGGCAATTGTTTGGCTTACAAATACATAAAAACTAATATTATAATTTATATAAATATTTACTTAAATTGTCAATTATTTATTAGATAATATATGTTTATTTAAAATGTAATTATTACAAACTAATATTAAAAACAATAGAATTGAAATGAAAGATTACTAGATACAAAACAAACAAAAAATTACAAAGCAGCAAATTGAGAGAAATAGGGACATTAGGAATACGCATTTGTATCCAAGACAGAGCTTCTTGATGCTCATAGAAATAATTCATTATGTCTATGTCTAATGTGCAGTTTCACTTCCCATGCTTTGTGATACAATTAGTGACATAACAGTGATAGGAACTGTGAATACCAACAAATTAGCATTTCACGCTTTCTATTCATTCTATTCATGTATATAGAGTGTTCTTTCGTACTAAATCAGTTATTCTCTACAACTTTGTACTTGACATATTTCCATATTGTGTATTATTTTTAAGATAGAAGCACTAACTTCCATATTTTATATAGGTAGGAGTACTGCAAATAATCTCATCTTGTAGCATATAATCACTTTACTATAACTATGTTACATTCATAACTGTAGCTATCTGTGTTTGTCAGTTACATGGGTGTAAGGATTTTACTAAGTACGCTATATACAATATATAAGAACCTAATTAATCTGTGTTGAAACATCTTTTCAAACAAAAAACAAATACAAATACAAATAAAAAGTCACTTAATAAAATAAACATAAGTAACAAAAAAGATCTAAGCTACACTAATTCAATAAAATTCTATTGAATAGAAATTCCTAATACAATACTTGATACATGTAGTAACTACTAAATAATTTAATATCATTAGCAATTTATTTCTATCTACTGAATATCCATTACTTCCTAACAAGTAATCAAGAAAAAGTAACAAATATTGAGTGCACAAGTACCAATATCTACCCATTACTCAGAAGTAATTAGTTGCATATTACTGATATACATAATCATCATCAGGAGTAATCACAAGCAAGAATTTACCTAAAAACCAAATCACACTGAAGCTGCCCAATTTAATAAAATTGATGAACACTTGATGAACGAGATTAAATGAGTATAATTAATAAATACATACATACAGTCTTTTGGCATTAATATACCTTAATTCTAATGCACACAAGTACTTTCAACATTGTATAAATAGCATCATCAGATGAAAATAAAACAGATTTTAAGAACAAAAATTTAACATATCCATTAGATTTTTGTTCTTAAAGTACAATCTATTTTCACCTAAGAACAACAATTATAAAGTGTTGAAAATACTTGTGTGCATTAGAATTAAGATATATTAATGATGAATGATAGTATGTATGCATTTATTAATAGCTGCCCAATTTTATTGCTAGACTAGTTTTAAGAAAATTAAAAATTAATTATTAACAAATTAAAAACTTAGTATGTTGGCATTAAAGATAGGTAGTGCTATGATCTCATATTAAATTATCAGATATTGTTTAAAAATTAAGTTACTACATGTTGGTGACACAAAAATATATCTAATACATAGAAAAACAATAAAACTTATTAAATATTATTAAAATCAATAATGAAAGAAATAATAGAATGTTAAAATTCACCTCTGATGCTGTTTCTGAAGAAGTAATTTCTTTTGTTGTCTGTAGATTGGATTCAGTTGCCTTTTTATGAAAAAGAAATTATATGTATAAGCAAAATACTCATTAAATATTTTTATTATTATTCAGTTTTTTAGTGTTATTTAGGTAAATTCTTTCAAAAATCATTAACAGTTATGTGTATTAACTGGTTTTTGTGGGGTCCTACAAATGTCTAGACACTCACTTTAACACCCTTCCCTTGATAATTTTGAACTTTGAAGACATACATATAAATATAATACTTACTCTTCAATTTAATGTAATAGAGGNACTTTTATTTATGTTTTAATTACTCTTTTCTATAAATTTTTGCGTGTTTTTTAATTTAAATATATATTTAAAGAGCGATGCGACGCGACGTGACGCTTCACATCGCTCACGGTAGATTTATGTTAGTAATAAACAATTTTTTACTTTAATTTTTATTTAAAATTCACCTCTTGAATATTTGTTTAATTTTAATGGAAATATTAAAATAAATACAACATAAATTATATAATAAGTATTGCTCTAATAGTAAAGAAACGTGACGCGCTAATTACGCTACCAAACGCGTCGCCCATTAATGTATTTCTACAATGCGCGACGCGAGGCGACACGTCGCACATTATACAATTACAAATACAAAAAATGATTCCGAAAGTATTTTTTTTTTAATAAAAAAGAGAAGACACTTTCTAAAACAAAGGAAACACTGAGCTGACATATAATAATCATTTAACAATATGTGTTTAGGAAGCATCACCTAAAAACTGCAAAAGTTTTGTTCAGATTTGTATTTTCCAACATATACACACACTGTAGAATTTCATTGGATGGCAAATTTTATGAAAATTAGTTTGAAGACGCAATATGTCCAAACTGGGAACCACAATTTATTTACTTCTAGTGTTCCAGAATACAAACATTTGATGATCCAACCTTTCTTTTTAGGCTGCTCAGCCATCAAGTTTAAAAAACACAGAAAAATATCCAATTAAAATTACAAAGTTAAAATTGCAACTGGTGGATCTTACAGACATCTTTGTTTTTTTCCATTCTAACCACTCGGGGATATTTGAGCTTTATATCGAGGAAAAGATGCTGGTAAATGTAAAATTTCTTAGCTTCTCCCTGGTAACTAGTCTTTACAAAAGTTTCAATTGTAGAATTTTGTCATATGGCAAATTTTATGAAAATTAATTTGAAGACACAGGCTGTTTAAACTCTCAGTTTGGACAAACTCTCTTTTCAGCATAAGTTGTCAATTAATATAGGATACCAGTAGTATTTGAAATCGTTATGCATTTTGTGTGTTTTATGCACAATAGCATCCATATTTATAACACAAAAATTTTTGGATTCCATCACCATGTTATATTGTCTATTGTGTATTTTTCCTTTTTTAGACTAAATTAATTTGATTTTATATTATTAGAATATGAAAATATTTAATGAATATAACCAATAATTTCCTAAATTTTATAAAAAAATTTTTTATTTTTGAATGGATTAGTTTTCATTTCTGGATGAAGAAGGCCATTCTGTATCTGGTATTAATATAGGTAAAATAGTTGAAACAAATAGTCGTGTCACTCCTGGTGGCACTGTTATCACAACAACAACAATTAAACGAACAGTGGATGGAAAAGGTATGATTTGAAGTTTTTTAATATTGTTTATAAATTTTAAAGATTAATTTACAATTTACATATATTAATTATTTTTATTTGCAATTAGAATTGTAAAGATTAGATATTCAGAATACAACTTTCAAAGTTATATTATTTTTAAAAAGCACTTTCAATAATAACAATGCAATAATTTTTATTTATGCATTTATGCAAAATGCATTATTTACTTTATTTCATATGAAATTAGTATTATAAGATCACTATGTATAGTAAAATTTTAAATATAAATTTTTTCCTCTTATGGATTAGCTAAAATTATTTTATTTTAATAAGATTAATTTTCAGGTAGATACTTGAATACATAAATTTAAATGAGAGAAAAATTAATGATAGAATTTAGTTATTTGAAAAGTTGTAGCAAGAACTGATATCTTTAAAGGCTGATTACAATCTGTAGTTAAAAGCAGTTGATAAAAGATATCATAATCATTAATTATAAGATTGAATTGCTTGGTAATTTTATATATGATTTTTAATTTGCATTAAATCACGAAAAAATCATTTTAACAATAATAAAAGTTATAACAGAATATATTGTTGAAATGGTGTTTTTCTCAGTTTAATAATAAAATAGACAGTTATCTAGAACTTTATTCTAATATTCAATTTTATAATTTTTAGCTGATGTAAAGTCTTTTAACAGTATAAGTTTTTATTATGATTTTATATTGACATTTTTGTAATAATGATTTAGAGCTATGAAGAAATAGAATTAAATATTCTTAAAAAAAGTAATTAATCCATATATTATAGAAAGCAAAATACAAGGATTGATTGATAAATAAAGTTTCCATTTCTATAAAATTAGTTATGGAAGAGAGAATAATGTGACCAGTTTTACAAAACAGTAAAATCATTTATTTTAATTATACATATTCACTTTTCAACACAATCACCATTAACAGTGTCAAATTTTTTCAAGTGTTTAATTCACTTTTTCATTTTCACATGAAATTTCTGTTTTTTCTTTATTTATTTTTGAATAGCAGCTTGAATTTCAACACCTAATGAAAAGCTTTGACTTTTCAACACTGCCTTTAATGTTGGGAACAAAAAACACGCCTTTTTTTATCCAGCAAAGAAATTTCTTTGCTGAATAAAAAATAAGGTGTGTTTTCTGTTAGTTTTGGTTATTAACATCCAGATCCAGTTTCTACATGTATTTATTTTGAAAACAGTCACAAGTCTAATGATGCTGATAGGACTATGGGAAAACTCTGTAATTTTAGATTCTTAGCATCTTTGTTGTCTTCTCATTACAATATAGTTTTTTGTTATCATTGTGCAAGAAAAAGGCTGTTCTTTCTGGCATTACTCTGTAAATGCATAGAGTGCTTATAAAGTTTTACAATACTTTAACATATTGATTGTTTTTCTCTTTGCCAGTTTGTTGCTTTATACAGAATGAATACAAGTCAATGTTTAAACTTGATTGTTATGTACAAATGCAATGCAAAAATTAAGACTGCTCACATAAAGACTAGCAACTTGTGGTTACTATTAAATGATGCTGGTTGCATTTTTGCTATGGTAGGAGACTCCCTTATTTATCAATCAATTTTGGTATATTAATTTTCGAAAGGTTTTAGTAGTAAATTAGGCAAATATCTGACAATTGGCATCTAGTTTCATTTTAGCTTTATTCATTTCATTTTATATTTTAATAATAATTAAATTATTTATATTTAATTGAAATTATTTATACATAATTCCAGAAACAGATTTGCCAGTCTTATCATTAAATAATTAAAAATAATTCGCAAAAGTAGAATGTTTTATAGGTAAATAAATTTGTACACACATGCTCATATATATAAATAATATATATGAGCATGTGTGAAAAAAATAAAATGAAAAATAAGAAGAAAACCTCACATACACACCTACGTGTATATGTATGTGATGTGTCTTTCCATTTTTCATTAATAATTTTATCAGCTTCCAAGCTTAATGTTCTTAGAATTTTGTTAAACTGTCTTTAAAATTTCATGTTTAAAAATATGGATTTGAAAATATCAATATCAACCATTAATTTCTTTCTTGGTGATGTATTATACCAGGGGTGTGCAACCTTTTTGTTTCTCTGGGCTACATTGGAAGAAGTCATGGAGTTTTGGGCCACAAGTATATTATATATACTGTACTTGTGGCCCAAGTATATTTTGGCCCAATCCTTTAATATACAAGTATATTAAATATAGAAGTATATTTAAAGATTAACATGTTGACATTATAATAATATATTAATAAGTATTAAAACTTTATTACGAGAAAAGATATTTTAAAAAATTACTTCTACAGACACTTTCAATTTTTATTTAGAAATAGATAAATTCATTTATTATAAAGGAGACAAACAAACATTTATTTGACAAACACAAATATTTGTTTTATTTGGGTCTCTAATAAAAAACGACAAAGCACCATTTTAAAGTGCATTTTTATTCAACTAATATATTTATAAATAATATGTAGCCCAAAAAAGTAGCCAATGCGCCAAATGATATTTTT
>NW_019386009.1:0-3291 GCF_000671375.1 Centruroides sculpturatus | reverse complement strand
TCCAATAAATAAATAGAATTGAAACGACACTTTAAAATGTTTTCCCGATGAAAAATAATAATAATAATAATAATAATAATATTTAGTTAATAAGTTAGATTAAATAATTAATATATAATCTAATTTATTAATTAAATATTATTAAATAAATTAATACAAAAATAAATTGCATTATTACATGTAATTTGATATAATAATCCTCTTCACTTCCAATTGGATGTGTGTGTGTGTGTGTGTTAACATCTTTAAGTTTTTTGGGGTGTAATTCAAAAATTATTATTATTTAATGTTAAATCTTTTTATTAAATTCAATTTCATTTATATATATTTATAAATAGAGTTAATACATTCATTTTTATATGTGCTACAGCACATAGAATGCCATAGAAAGATGGTGATCTTTGGCATATGCAATGTTATGATTGCCATGCCTTATACTTGAGTAGTTGGAATATATATATATATATATATATAAAATATGCTATGATTCCAGGACAAACTCAAACAGTCAAGCCCAAAATGCTGCAATGCACAAAAGCTTACACAAAATCAAATCTCATGTAGACAAAAGTTCAAGTGTAGAACATCTCATTAGTCAAAATATCAAATGTTTATTGTTATTATATTAATTGTTTCATAACTTTGCACTGAATTATTATTTATTTAAGAAAAAAGATTAAAACTGAAGTTGGCTGTTAATAATGAAATAACATTATTTTTTTTTGTGTGTATATGGATTATTGAAGAAGTTTAGTTGCATAAATATGCAAACTTCAGAATCTTACAGAATAACATTTTTATTTTTAATATTTCAATAAAATATAATAAAAATTGTTCCTGAAGTAAAAAACAAGTCACATGCAGAGAGTTTGGTTGATATGTGAATTGCTTGTAAATAAAAGTAAATATTATTTTAAACAAAATAACTAAAATGTGACTGCAAAATACTCATTAAATATTTTTATTATTATTCAGTTTTTTAGTGTTATTTAGGTAAATTCTTTCAAAAATCATTAACAGTTATGTGTATTAACTGGTTTTTGTGGGGTCCTACAAATGTCTAGACACTCACTTTAACACCCTTCCCTTGATAATTTTGAACTTTGAAGACATACATATAAATATAATACTTACTCTTCAATTTAATGTAATAGAGGAAAAAACTTTATTTTGAAGTAACATGTGATGATATAAAAAAGATATCTTGAAGTTTTTAAAGCAGTATTGATATTTATTCATAAATAATTTTAATGGATATTAATTTTTAAATTAGGCTAAATATTTTGATTCAGTGACATTCTTATGACATTTTGAAATATTGATAGAATTCATTGTTATCATTCTAATTACTTAATCGAAACTTTATAGAAGTTATTATATTTTTACTTTATACTAAATATTTGTATTTATAACTACCTTCAAATCAAACATACAAAACACTAAATAAAGGCTGTATTATAAAATAGTGTTAAAAATTCTTGAACTATTGCTTAATTCAAGAAACATAAATGGAAATTTTAAATGTTCAAGAGAGATTATTACTGCAGATTCTTTGATGGTGTAATGTTGACTGAAACTTGATGATATGCATATTACAAATCTAGTAACAGGACTATTTTGTAGTTACAGTCTAACTTAATAAATATTCAAACTTTTTCAAATTTTAAGATCTGACTATTATGCTCTCTGAGAGAATCTTTTCAGCTTGAATTCCTTTGAATGACACTAGAAATGATGATTCATACATAAATTAACTTAAATGCAGCCCTAAGAATAAGCTCAGAGAAATAAAGAAAATTTTACTGTAAAAAATCCAAACTATCTTTGTTCAATACACTTTTTGTGAAAAAATAATTGAATTACCATAATTCTGTGCAGATAACTCATAGATTATACATTTATAAACATAAGTTTCAAAGCACTTATGGATTGTGCAATGATTTGGATTATCTGCTGATTTTAATTTGTAATTACAAGTTCATAACACAGCTTTTCTTTTTGCCTAAGCTTACCAAGAACATCTTTATAAATTTTGAAAAATCCTTTGTACACCACAGACATATTCATCTGTTATCATGATTTTTTCATAAACTATCAGTTGCACTGTATGTTTTGCATTTAGTTTTTACCTGTTTGTTTTCTGTGCATTAATTGATATTACTAAGCATTCCTATTTGAACTTAAACTTCTATCCTGAAAGCTGATAAATTTTTGATAGGCTACATCAATTTACATATTATTGATACTTCAGTCAATACAAGGCTACCTATATTTCTGTTCCTTTTTGCTGTCTTGCCATTTCCGCCAAATCCTTTTTCTATTGTCATTATAAAGTTACTAATATAATTAAAGATAAACTTTACATTGATTTCATTAAAGTGTTTTGTAAAAGAATTTGCTATTTTTCTTAACTTAGTTATTAGAACAAAATTCTGTAATTTTATTTGTTGTTTTTAGAGGACTTTGTTATTTTTTTATTTTGGGGGTGACAAATTTTGCCTATAGGGACATCGCCTTAGCATTTGTAAATAAAAAACATTAAAAAAATATAAATAAATATATAATAATTCTTAGAGAACTATTTAGAAGTTTATTTTTATAACACAACTGTTGATTTTCTCCTATTTTAATTCTCTGTAGTGAATAAAAGTTCATCAACTCTCGAATCTAGGTTAATGGATGTCATTGTCATTAAAATTTTTTATATTTAGTTTTTTTAGTTTATTTTAATATTTACTATAATTATTATTAATTGTTCAGCAACCATTTTTCTATTTTTGCACTTAATGCACTTCAGGTAGCTTTGTCTTAAATATTATCTTCATATATTTCATTTATTTTATATTTGCATGTATAATGAAACTGTTAATAGAAATAAACAAAAGAAATAGGAGAGGGAATGAGATGATTGCACTGATAATTATATTTTTAACTGCACTGTAGCATTGTAGGATATACATTGGACAGGATATGAGAAGGTTTTGTTTCTGTTCTACTAATTTTTTACAAGGCATATACTACTATGTGGATTACATGCACAAAATTATGGTAATATAGGATCAATCTAAATTTACATTGCAATAGACTCAATTATAACAACAGAGAATATGTCAACAGAAAAACAAATAAACTGGATGAAAATAAATAGTTTAAAATGGAAACCTTAAATTTCAGTAGTATATTTATAACAAATAAACATTGTTAGCTATCTTAAATGGCCACCAGATTCTAGAACAAAATTATTTAAAAACAAATGTCATATAGTAGAACAACAAATATTTGATCATTAAT
>NW_019386008.1:286741-305954 GCF_000671375.1 Centruroides sculpturatus | reverse complement strand
CATCGCCATGACTCTTGATCCCGTGAACGTTAGTAATTCAAAGTTAATTCTAAGAATATGCTTAATAACGTTATTAAGTGACGATGCACTTTAAAGTTTGATCTTTGTAGCGCTTTACGCAATCGTGTTGCATATCAAGGAAAGGAGGGTTAAAAAAACGATATAAAGTTTTGATTTCATTTATGATCAATTGCATCACTTCCTTGCAAAATATGGTGCTAAAAAAGGGTCTTAAAGTGTAGTTGTATGCCAAGTAAAGACGATTGAGAGTAGGCAGAAGGGCAACTTGAACTGATTGTATAACAATTTATAGATGTTTATCCTGTGGGGAGAGAAGTAAAGAACCTTATTGAGTTAGGGATTGGGTTGGCATCTTCACTCTCTCTTTTTCCTCAATCGTGTTTACTTTAACAATTCCGATGTAACTTATATAAAACATTTTATTACCCAACCAGTTAAAGGTTATCGGAAGATTAATTTAATCCCAAATACTGCTTCTGTTGAGTGACGTCGGCTCTCCTCCTGTCTTCTCGAGAACACAGGTGTGTCATCGTTCTCTCATATGCTGTCTCTGGAATTGGGAGGACCACTCCATTTTCGGAAGGGGGAACTAGAATGTGAGGCCCGGTCTGCGCTGTGGCTATTAGGGCCAAGTTTGGGGAGATCCTGGCCTCTCCGACTGTCTGCACTTTACCAAATTTGGCTGTTTGGATGGCAATGTTCTGGTTCCTCTGTCTGACTCTCCCCTATCAAACTGTTAGCCCGGGGGTGGGGGAGGTCTATATAGGTTCGATACAAGACGATTAGAACTGGTTTACTGAATGGTTGGTCTTCCTTAAACAAAGTTCTTTGCCAATCGAGATAATGAGATGTTTGCACTCTCGGTGACATTTTATATACAGCCAGAGGACCGATAAATATCGAATATTTAAGTGTTTTGTAGCACATGTCGTCTGATAATTTTTTTACTTCGTGTTTCTTCATGGCATTACGCTTAGGGACTTTAATTGTTTCAAGTACTTTGCCATTTGTCGAGCAGCGCGCATTGCATGACACGTTCGGTTATCTGATCCAATTTTGGATCAACTATAGCTTAAAATTCAAGAATTTTCATCCGGGAGACGTGATGATTTCAAAACCAATTTCTTCCTAAGAGAAAATCATCTCTGATGAAAGATTATTTTTAAATTCCTGCGCCGTGATATCTTTCCAATCTGGCACTTCTCCAACTCCGCAGACACCTCATCCTTTTCCCAACTCACATCTGTCCAATTCCATTCCGAGCCATTCATCTCTGTGGTTAAAATTGATGATAATTCAGCTAAAGTTAAGTTTTATTTCTATCATGGATTCGATGAAGTGGCTCACGCTCACTCTTTAAGAGATTTTTGCTTGTTTTATAACTAGCGAGATATTAAAACCAATCTGGAGAGACGAAGAAAAAAGTCACCTCCTTTACGATTTATCAGCCATAATTGCCGACTGCTTGCTCACCTTCAAATTATCAATCAAAATTATCCATTAGTGTCAAGAGCCAAACTGAACGTAATCGGAAAATATACAGAAGAGGAGGAGGAATAAAAAAAAGAGAAAAAAAGAAAAAAAAAACAAATGCTTGCTCGGAATTTATTATTTTTTTAATTTTCCCATTTCCCCCCACCTTCTTTCTGATGAATTTTTGTTTATGATGCCTCGCGACGTATTCTTTTGCATTTTGCTGATGCTCCACGTTAAATTGATGTTAGAGAAGAGGAAGAATTTAATATTTTATTTTTAAAATCTCCGAAAAACGGATTAATTATTTATGGATATATTTGATAGGTCGACGACCCCCGAACACTAGTAGCAAAGCGTGTAGCACACATCCCGGTGATGTGCCATACTGTTTACTACTAGAGAAGCAAAGTGTCCATGTATCGCTGGTACGGTTGGCCTCCTTTGCACCGCTCGGTCACACTTCCTACTGAATATACGACCTGGACAAGCAACGGACCAGTTTTTACAAGCGATATAACCTCATCTATTTATAGCTCCGGAAATACTACATTCATATATACGATTCTTTCTACGTTCGGAAGGGCATTTGGCGTGTTAATGACACTTCCCACAGATAAACATATCTGACATCTTTGTTCGCAGCATTTTTTACAAATGTAGGTCTCGTCGATTAAAAGAAAAACATAGCTACAGATAAGATTCGTCTGCCAAAATTAGTTTGGAATTTCGTAATTAAATTCTCATCCTCCCATTCATTCGATGAAACGATTGACTTATTTACTCCGAAAAATAATATTGAATACGCTTTTTCTGTAGGAATTACATTAAACTTTTTCAAGTAGAAATGGCCAAATCACTGAAAATTCCCTAAAAATCACGATGTTTTGAAATTATAATTTAAAAGATTTTGCTGTAAATTATAAAAATTTCAATCTTAATCACCAGAAAATATTTTATAAAACCGAGGAAATGGGTAACTTTTTAATGTCGAATGTCTTCAGCATTTCTGAAAAGAAAAAAGTCCTCTTAATTCATAGAAAACACTCTCCAATTTCCGTTAAAAACTTTCTTAAACTAGCATATTATTAAGATAAATGTAATTTTAAAATTTCGAAGTCATTTGTTTTATTCAACAAGTTTTTTTTCAACAGAATGGGGAGAAGAACTTGTGTTTTTGTGTGCTCATAAGCATGTCAATGAATGGCCACAGTCTCCGCCATTAGCATAATTAAGTGAAAGTTACTTAAACAATTTTTATCTCTATTTATTAGTGTCAACCGATGCATTTCGCTGTGTTTGGAGTGCGTTGCCAAGTAACAAATGCTATTACTCGTTTGGTGCTTTGATAGGATGTTCGGAAGATCAGTGCTAACAGCTGTCTCTTTTCATTGCCACCGACAAGCCAGAGAGGGGAGTCAGTTAACCGATAGCATTGTGTTGTTATAAGTCTAAAATTCAAACAGTAAACTCTATAATGCTAGATAGATTTGTGCTGATTGTTTTCTTCGATTTTAGCTGTACGCCATGGCAATAATAGTCTATAACAGTGGCACAACTTCAGTTTACCATAAAGGATTGGAAAATTTCCCTAATTACGAATATAACGGGCACAAATACATAAAAATTTCAATCTCTTGCTGGTAAATGTGTGTCTGATGTATTTTTTTTTACTAAAAAAAGTACTATTCTACCATTAAAATACGCCTAAATAAATTTATAGTAGAACTAATTAATGCAGTTTATTGTACTTAACGGTATCCAATTATGGTAAAACCATGTTGCTATAATAGTAGCAAACTCACAACAGAATAATAGTGTAACACTGGCTCAGCCGTTTAACGCCCTATTAGCACGTAAATTGCATTTTCATTGTACTTTATTATTATAACAGTAGAATGTTTAAAAGTGTTACATTAACCAGGCCAAACGCAGGGGAAAAAAGAGAAGATAAAACTGTTATTGTGGAGATAGTAGAAAAGGGGTGTTTAAGAAGCTTTTATTTAATAAAATAGCCATGTTTAGAGTTCAATTACCCGCAATAAGGTGGAGTCGATTCGAAACAAGAACAAGGAAGAAAAGAAGGGTGCTATCTTATGTTTGGAATGATCTATTGGATAATTGACGGATACTATGAGCAGAGAGAGAGACTTGGGGCGGAAATCCCCTTGTCCCCAAGGCCTGCAGGTGGTGAGGGGAAGGCCTGACGCCATTGTTGTAGGCCTGACAAAGACAGGGAGTGAGAGTACAGCTGTGTGTATGTGACCAACACTCCAAAACCTCATAGGGCGACCTCTGAACTGCAAATCGACCGCATACGATAAGAAAAATAGATTACAACATTCCATTTATCGAAAGAGACATGTTGCAGCACAAATTGTCGCCGACGTCATTTTGATTCCCATCGTCCTCTGCTTTTTTGTTTTCTATCATACCCCAATTGAGGTCAGAAGCAGGAAGTGGACGTCCTCGCTATCATAACTGTTGTGTTAGAGATTATAGGAGAGAGCACGTCTTTTGTTTTCTGGAAAGAAACGAAAAATCGTTTCGTTAAATACGTTAAGAGAGAGAGAATCGGGGGGAGGAAGAGGAAAAAAACAGACAACACTCCATACACTCACCAGAACGAGAAGGGAGGGAAATGCCGAATCTTAAAGGGGGAATGCGCCAAGCAGCCACAACAATTACACAGTCACGTGACCGAGGGTGTCTTTGTCCGCATCTCCGTAATATCTTTCAACATTACGTGTGCGACCGGTAATACGACCTCATCTCTCCTACAAATCCGTCCTTCCCTAGAAAGGGACGAAGTGGTTGATTCCACTTCGTTTTTTTTTCCTTCCTTCCTCTTGCTCTTCCCCCCTTCGGATTGCACTTCTTTAGACGATTTGTTATGGTTTAGCGTCAATTCGTCTACCAACAATTCCCACATACTTTACACTGCATAAATCGCTATTGATATACCTCGCCTTATTTTAAACGGATATTGGGTTTAGTTGCCAAGTGGTCAATCCGTTTGACTTGAACCGTAACTAAACACCAAACACTTTACTATTGACATGTTTTTAAAAGGACATGATTGATTTTACTTTTTTTTCTTTTTCCTTTCTCCTTCCTCTCTCTCTCTTACCTCTTCCCATTTAGTAATTTATATACCTTGGTAGTAAATGTTTATAATGTTTTGCAGCTGGTAGTACCGAACTGGTGTTGCTTAACTGATATTATCTGTAATAATCTGTTTTGTAGACGTTTCTTCCTCTTATTACGCATAACTTCCGATTTTAATAACAAATTACGAAGCCATACATGCCACATCAATGCTCGCTTAACGATTAGAAAGCTTTAAAAACTTTATTTTTTAAGCTTAAAATTTTAAACAAATTATCGTGTAATCTCCTAATCTCTAGAAGAAAAAGTGAGAAGAACGGATGTTTCTCTCTGTGTAGGGTGTCTTTTTTTTTTCTTACTGACGTGTACTTGATAAGTGCATCTAGACAGTCGTAAATTTTATGATGTCATTTATTGCCGAAGTCAGTCCCCTTGTCGATATGTTTGTCTTTATTTTTCTGTGCTTTTTAGAAAAATCACGCAATTGAACATCATCCTCTTACACAGAGATAAGGGAGAAGGTTTTAAAAAAAAAAAATATTACTGTTTTATGGTTTATGTTTTAAGATTTTTTTTAATAAATAAACAAAAAAAGCCGAGTAGATAAAACGGTTTTACCGGGATTTTATAGAGATTCCGAGTTAAAAAAAACGATTTATAAAGTGAAATTTTAAGATTAAAAGTTAATAAAATAGGCTATATATATATATATATATATATTTTTTTTTAAAGAAGGAGGCTGCAAATTATAATATTAAGTTGCAATCTTTAAATAGAAGTTTTGGATAAAATGGGAAAGTTTTGTTATACAGATCGAATGTACTTTCGACATGATGTTCATTACTTTTAATTACATTTTCTCGGAAAATGATATTTATGGCAAAATTTAAAGATTTTTTCCTTTTTTTTTTCATCCCAGCTTACGCGACTGTTAATCTAGTTAGAGATTTTCGCGGAAACGGATCAAATTATGTAAATTATTTAGTTAATGAATGTGGAAATGCTTTGTTGATAAAAAAGCGAAGCACTCGATTTAAAGTGACAGAGTTTTGAATAAGAATGGATATTTTGGAACCAGCTAAACTTCGGTTATTATTTGCTGTTACGCTTTTAATCGAATAAAGAGGAAAAAAGTTTTTAGCTGTTGGAACACAAGCTTTGCTATTTGAAAGTAAAAGGGATTTTTGGTAGCGAGTAAGGTGAAATTTTAGTATGAAATAAGTGGAAACACTTAGAAATAGAACACTAAGCTTAAAATAAAAGAAAGTTATAAACATTTCTAATAAGAAACAAAAGGATATTTACTAGAAATAATAGCTAAATTAATAAGAAATAATAATAAAAATTTCCAATTTCTTAACAGTTTGATGGCGAATTTTATGAACTGCAGATAAATATTTTCCTTATTATAATATATTAATAATATTAATAAAGTTAGGGTTTTGTAATGAAGAATGTCGATCAGATATCGATTTAATCAATTATAAAGAAAAATAACTTTAAACATAGAATATTTGATATGGTTTGAATAGGAATTTTGATAGAAAATAATGGGATTTTGGAATGGAAAATGGAAAAGGTTGAAGAGAGATTCGCTAAGGAATACCAAAAAAATTGATCTGTATATATGCATTTTTTTTGGGCATAGATGGTAAGAAAAACGAAAGTTTTGGCTGTAAATGTATAAAATTTATTTGAGTTTGATAGAAAAGTAATTTTGAAATTAGTATAAGGAAAAGAATATATATATTAGTCAAGGAAAATAACAAAAATTAATAAAAATTGACGAGAGATTCGCTAAGGAATACCAAAAAAATTGATCTGTATATATGCATTTTTTTTGGGCATAGATGGTAAGAAAAACGAAAGTTTTGGCTGTAAATGTATAAAATTTATTTGAGTTTGATAGAAAAGTAATTTTGAAATTAGTATAAGGAAAAGAATATATATATTAGTCAAGGAAAATAACAAAAATTAATAAAAATTGACGAAAAAATAGGGAAAATGGAGGGAGATAAAAAAAAAACAAGAGGCCTGCAGTTAAAATCTTTAATGATCTCAATAATTAATTGAAACATTGTGCATAAATAAAACATTTATTTTATTTTAATTTTTTTTTTCTTAATTTGAATATGCATAATAGAAATTGAATATCTGCATATTTCTTTTTCNGGCACAGGAAATGTATATTATATTATTAAAAGCTATATTTTTTACGGAGGGAGAGGGAAATATTTACCGATAATTTTACGGAAATTCGAAGACATGATTTACATTGTCTCGCTTTATATAAAAAGAAATTCTACAAAAATCGAACCGGTGGATCGTGAGACTTTCGTGATTAAATTTTCTTCTAGTCTGCACGAAAGCTGGAAGAGTAATATAAACGGTTTATTAATAGCGGAATAATTTACAGAATTTTTTTGTTTTTTTTTTGTTAGCATAGAAGGATCGCCAATTACCGTTTGGAAGATTAAATAGGATGCCAAGTTGTAACATATATTATAGTCGGTGCAAAATTATGCCTGGCATTCGCGAATTGCGAGAGGAAGTCAAACATACTCATTGTCTCTAACAACCTCATGACTTATACGTTTCGCATGACAACAAGAGAACATATCCACAAAGTGAAAAGTGATGGCATGTAAGCAACCCCAAACCTGGAACAAATCCAAAAACAGCCGAACGGCATTCTATTTCTGTCCACCTGCTGTTCTCTGTCGGAATGTATGCTTTCGTACTCATTCGCCAACTACTCTTCTGTTTAACACTGGTTGACATTTTTCCTTGTAACCTTAACTTGTACGTAACGTAAGGGCATGCTGTATGGGCGTGTAATACGTGGCACTTGCATGTATCATTGCGATAGAGTCATATAAGTGAAAAGTACACTTCGTACAGGCCTATAGTTGCATATATTTAAATTGTCCGACACGTAAGTTTAGTATTATATGATGTGTATCTTTACAAGTTCTCAGTGTTGTATGCGTGTTTATATAAATTGCGTAATGTACAAATAATGTACATTACGCAATGTGCGTATAATGTGCGTAATGTAATATATAGTGTAAACGTTTGTATAATAGAATGTGCATGCATACTAAGCACTTATTGTACACTAAGTGTTTAGAATATAAAATTTGCTTGTATAACTTTAAACTTATAATTGGCAGAATGCATTATCTAACCTTGAAGTTTGCACAGTTTGAACTTTTCTATATTTTTGCAATAAAAACTAATTCGATTTTACCGATGAGAATTAGATATGATAAAGTTTACGGATCCTGTTTGTCGTAGAATTTATCTAGCGTAAACGTCTTTTAGATAGTAAAACACCTGTTTAAGAAACTCTCTTTCATAGTTAAGATCATCTCGTATTTAACGTTGACTCGGTACAAATACACGTAAAAGAAATGATCAACATTGTATTCTGTCGTATTAACATCTCTTATCCGGAATATATCTGTATCGAGTGCAAAATTATCAAAGACTCTCTCACTGCAGGACAGAAAAAGAAGAAAAAATCGGTAGAAGAGGGGGAGCGTTTTTGATAAATTCATAAAAAGTAATTTTGCTTTCGATCGCTGGAGTTAAAGCAAAGATGACTAACTTTACAGCGTAAGCAGCGGTCGGAAATACAATTAATCGTCATGTTTCATTCTTAGGAGGATATGCATCGAGCTATCGATTTCACATTTGTCTCGTTCACCTGTCTTCTCTTAACCTTTCTTTCCGTCTTTGCAAACGATGAAAATTTTTTTTCTTTTCATTTTTCTGTTCGAATAACTGAAATGTGCGAATGAAAACACGATCGATATTACAGACACAGTCTGTTGCTTGTCCGCAAAAGATTTTTTTTTCTTGGTGTTTTTCTTAAGACCTATATAACTGTCTGACCCAATCTATCCGGTGTTCGACACACTGACATAGACATGAAGTTCTGTTATTGAATCCACATAGATATAAAGAAAGCCTTTAGTCGGAGAAATAAAAAAAAATAATAATAAAATAAATAAGGTAAGTCCTCATACTACACTGACCTGATTTCTGATTTTTCTCAATCTTTCTACGTATTTTGATGTTTGAGGTCAACGTATAAGAAAGACTTTGAAGTAGACGTTGTCTTTCTCTCATATGACGAAGAACAGATCGACTGACGACCTAAAATACGAACTAGTTTATTAAATGTTATCAAGTGGAGAGTAACTTGTCATTTTATGGAATTCTGTTAAACAATAACTTTATTTTTCCCACTTTTTTCCCCCGTAATAAGCGTAAAAATCCAATACATTTCACTCTTTTGTTCTTTTTTTTTTTTTAAAGATTTTTGTAATAAGTTTTATACCAAAAATTTAATTAATAAATTCACAATAACTATCTCTGCAAATGATAAATTAAACGGGGAGATATTTTAATTAAATCATCTTCATAAGCTAGAGATGATATAATAAACCGTTACTGATATGGAATTATCATTAGTAACCTTTGACGCGTTGACACAGGTGAATTGTAAGCCCATTACCTTATTGTACTACGTAGTCTAAATCCATTATACTTATACAGTGTGATCATGCAAGCCATAAGCAATAACTACGTAGCGCATTATAGATTATACAGTATAAACTATATGTATACACTATAAATTGTATATTGTATAATCTGCAATTCACAAATTACCATTTCATTAATATGCATTCATATATATATATATATATATACGTTATAAATTACACATTCCGAAAACATGGAGTAAACATATCGCATTTTGGGCATAGAATGGGGCACAGGAAATGTATATTATATTATTAAAAGCTATATTTTTTACGGAGGGAGAGGGAAATATTTACCGATAATTTTACGGAAATTCGAAGACATGATTTACATTGTCTCGCTTTATATAAAAAGAAATTCTACAAAAATCGAACCGGTGGATCGTGAGACTTTCGTGATTAAATTTTCTTCTAGTCTGCACGAAAGCTGGAAGAGTAATATAAACGGTTTATTAATAGCGGAATAATTTACAGAATTTTTTTGTTTTTTTTTTGTTAGCATAGAAGGATCGCCAATTACCGTTTGGAAGATTAAATAGGATGCCAAGTTGTAACATATATTATAGTCGGTGCAAAATTATGCCTGGCATTCGCGAATTGCGAGAGGAAGTCAAACATACTCATTGTCTCTAACAACCTCATGACTTATACGTTTCGCATGACAACAAGAGAACATATCCACAAAGTGAAAAGTGATGGCATGTAAGCAACCCCAAACCTGGAACAAATCCAAAAACAGCCGAACGGCATTCTATTTCTGTCCACCTGCTGTTCTCTGTCGGAATGTATGCTTTCGTACTCATTCGCCAACTACTCTTCTGTTTAACACTGGTTGACATTTTTCCTTGTAACCTTAACTTGTACGTAACGTAAGGGCATGCTGTATGGGCGTGTAATACGTGGCACTTGCATGTATCATTGCGATAGAGTCATATAAGTGAAAAGTACACTTCGTACAGGCCTATAGTTGCATATATTTAAATTGTCCGACACGTAAGTTTAGTATTATATGATGTGTATCTTTACAAGTTCTCAGTGTTGTATGCGTGTTTATATAAATTGCGTAATGTACAAATAATGTACATTACGCAATGTGCGTATAATGTGCGTAATGTAATATATAGTGTAAACGTTTGTATAATAGAATGTGCATGCATACTAAGCACTTATTGTACACTAAGTGTTTAGAATATAAAATTTGCTTGTATAACTTTAAACTTATAATTGGCAGAATGCATTATCTAACCTTGAAGTTTGCACAGTTTGAACTTTTCTATATTTTTGCAATAAAAACTAATTCGATTTTACCGATGAGAATTAGATATGATAAAGTTTACGGATCCTGTTTGTCGTAGAATTTATCTAGCGTAAACGTCTTTTAGATAGTAAAACACCTGTTTAAGAAACTCTCTTTCATAGTTAAGATCATCTCGTATTTAACGTTGACTCGGTACAAATACACGTAAAAGAAATGATCAACATTGTATTCTGTCGTATTAACATCTCTTATCCGGAATATATCTGTATCGAGTGCAAAATTATCAAAGACTCTCTCACTGCAGGACAGAAAAAGAAGAAAAAATCGGTAGAAGAGGGGGAGCGTTTTTGATAAATTCATAAAAAGTAATTTTGCTTTCGATCGCTGGAGTTAAAGCAAAGATGACTAACTTTACAGCGTAAGCAGCGGTCGGAAATACAATTAATCGTCATGTTTCATTCTTAGGAGGATATGCATCGAGCTATCGATTTCACATTTGTCTCGTTCACCTGTCTTCTCTTAACCTTTCTTTCCGTCTTTGCAAACGATGAAAATTTTTTTTCTTTTCATTTTTCTGTTCGAATAACTGAAATGTGCGAATGAAAACACGATCGATATTACAGACACAGTCTGTTGCTTGTCCGCAAAAGATTTTTTTTTCTTGGTGTTTTTCTTAAGACCTATATAACTGTCTGACCCAATCTATCCGGTGTTCGACACACTGACATAGACATGAAGTTCTGTTATTGAATCCACATAGATATAAAGAAAGCCTTTAGTCGGAGAAATAAAAAAAAATAATAATAAAATAAATAAGGTAAGTCCTCATACTACACTGACCTGATTTCTGATTTTTCTCAATCTTTCTACGTATTTTGATGTTTGAGGTCAACGTATAAGAAAGACTTTGAAGTAGACGTTGTCTTTCTCTCATATGACGAAGAACAGATCGACTGACGACCTAAAATACGAACTAGTTTATTAAATGTTATCAAGTGGAGAGTAACTTGTCATTTTATGGAATTCTGTTAAACAATAACTTTATTTTTCCCACTTTTTTCCCCCGTAATAAGCGTAAAAATCCAATACATTTCACTCTTTTGTTCTTTTTTTTTTTTAAAGATTTTTGTAATAAGTTTTATACCAAAAATTTAATTAATAAATTCACAATAACTATCTCTGCAAATGATAAATTAAACGGGGAGATATTTTAATTAAATCATCTTCATAAGCTAGAGATGATATAATAAACCGTTACTGATATGGAATTATCATTAGTAACCTTTGACGCGTTGACACAGGTGAATTGTAAGCCCATTACCTTATTGTACTGTAGTCTTTGTTACAATAATAGCATTACAGAGTAGATAAGGTCTGATGTAAATAATCGAAAATTCGATTATTATTATTATTAATTTACATAAAAAATGAAAGATTCTTCCAAAAAAAGATATGCGACGAGAAAGAAAATATGTATAAGAGATTTTAAACATTTTAATCAAATCGACTACTGGTCTTTTGAACTCGGCATACGTGACGTGTGACGTCACACTTTGATAGATTACTAGTGTCTCCAATTCTGATTATTGTCGATTACTCATGTTCTTTACCGATTATTGTTACTCGTATTGAATTTTCGTGTCAATTACCTGTGTTGTTTGTTCCTGTCGATTGTTGTCTGCTGTTCTGTTACGTCACACGTGTCGATTACTTGTCTATTACATCTGTCAACTTCTGTGTTTCGTTTCGATCGTTTGTCGTTTATTTGTCAATTTTATTTTTTTACACAATCTGTACCATTCTTTCCGTGTCATTTTCGTCAATTCGTAGTTTATTGGCGTGTCAATTATTCGTAATATATCCGTCACAGTTTATATAGGCTTATATATATACATCAGTCCGTCACGTGTGTCGTCACGTCAAATTGTTGGCGATAAAGATTATTATTTCGCTAGAAAATTCGAGCAATCCGACACATGGTAATAGCGCAATGCTGCTTACTACTAAGCTTGGCATTTATTCGATTTTAAACATTTATAAAGTAAAATTGGATTACTCGCAAATGTAACAAGCTAAGGGGGTCCAACTGTTAGTCGATTGGAGCGTTTGATAGATAACCCAATCATTGTAAGGATAGTGAGTCATGTTAGTATCGAGGGAATAAATTCCATGTCGTCATTTCGGTAAAGGAAAGTCAATGTGCTAACGAAAACACTCTGATGCATGCTAATTGCTGCAAGAGTGGTCGTATTGGGAAATCCACTTTGTAGCTATTGGTTGATGTTATTGTAGCTGCATCTGGAGAGAATTGGACAGAATGATTCTGTCGATTTATATTCAATTTGATCGTTGCTAATCTAATCAAGAACAATGCAACCTCTGGGCGAATTATATTCTTATATGCTTAAACGAATATCGCATAATTAAAAAGACTTTTTTTTACCCATTCGTACCATAATAAATCCGCCCGGAGTTAAGATATTTTTATAAAATTTTTAATAATTTAGCGCCGAGCTTCTTACTTAAGGCGGTAAGACACTATTCCTTTAATGCGTTAAATCGATACTTTTGCACGAGCAACTGCCAGTTTATTAATTTAGTAATCGTTAAAAAGATGTCGACACTACCGCAGTAACCAATAAAATGATGCTTTCGTTTCCATCCCCAACCTGTTCTTAACGTCCGAAGCTCAGAGGTCACGACTTAGCGCAGATAACCTGGTCGTGATCACAAGGCATTCTATAGTGAGGCCATTGACTCCTAGGCACCACCTTTGGTTCCACCTGTATGGTACACGCGCCTAACTCGCGAGGATCACGTGACACGGGTAAAGATGACAACTAGTTCTTTTCACAAGATTTACCATATTTCGATTATTGCCAAACCTTTCACGTACGAAAAAACGCGATTGCTCTTGCTATACGCAATTCATTTTGATTGCTTAATAATTAAAATATATACGTGCAATCATCCCACTGTCTATGGGAGTGGGGGTTTCAACCAGCAGAAAACAATGAAAAGTTATAAAATAAGCTTAGAAGATAGAAATCTTATCTCGAAAGCATGAATCAGAACCACAGTTTTGTTTGAATTTTATTGAATTTATTATCTTAAAAACTAAGTACGATGTAAAATTGCAAGTATCTGATTATAAAAACGAGCAAACATCTTTAATTCATTGAAAGTTTATTATAGTTTTTAATGGATTTTAATAGGTAAAAACATCGAAAGAAAAAGTGGAATTTGTTTTACTAATACGAGGATGCAGTTTATTATCTACAGATGAATTGCAAAATGAAAAGCTATTGTGAGAAGCACGAGTAAGAGTTGAACGTATTCAGAATCAGATGAATATGAATTTAAAACAATTGATATGTAGAGATAAAGGTAAATAGTAGAATTAATGTAACTCTATAGATGAATATACTGGGTTTATTTGAGAAATTTTATCTCCTTTATGCTGTAATAACGACTTCGATTTCCTTTAGTATGAGTTAAATTTTCTTTAAATAGATTATTTATCATAGATAGAAGAATGGAAAGTCTAAGCAAAGTCATAAAAATACGAACTGGATCCCGAAACAAATAAGAAACTTAAAAATTCGGTATCTTATTTAGAAATTAAAATTATTAGAAACAAATTCTCTGCTTTGGTGAGTAATAACATTAAAAATATAAATAATATTCACCGTGACCAATGGACAAATAGATGTATTAAGAAACCGAGATGTTTATCATCAAAATTAAATTTAATAATTTAAATATTCAAATATTAAGATTGGAAATTCTCAATAGAAAAATCAAACTTCAGAGAGATAAAAAAAATATAATAATTTTTTGCACTTTTTAAAGACGAATCTTTGCAATCGTCTCTTAACGACGAGCATTGCAGTCTTAAGTAGATTATTTGCATCATCTTGCAACTATCTTATTAGAATCCTCTCTAATAAGATGTTTTAATATTAAATTATAAAATTTAGGTTAATTTTTTTAAAGTATTAAAAAAAATTAAAATTAGAAACAATCGCGAAGATAATTTTATTTTTATAAATTAACCCATTTTCTTTTAAAATGCTCTCTTTGCTAATGCTTAAAAATTTACTGGATCGTTACAAATAGATTTTTGTCTTAATAATAATAATAAAAGGAGGGGAAAAAATAGAAAAGGAAGAATAAAAATTACGTCAAATTTCTCGAAATTTAATAAACACTTCATTTTGAATCCAATTTTCGAATTTTTAAATCAGAATTGTTTTTTTTTTTTTTTGTTTCTAGAACGTTGCATTTTTTTTAAGAGCAATTAATTTGCTTTTTTTTTCGTTGTGTCAGTGAATTCAGTTAGTTGCAGCCTTAATTGCAACCACCTGGAATAATTCCGCCCACGAAATATACTAGAGAAAGAACCTCTCTAAAAATTTGAAGATTTTTATCTCGTGTTTACTCTAGAAGCGATCTTAAGATAATTATGAAAAGTCAAACTCATTTTTAAAGGACATCATTATCATAAAACTGAATCTTGATGTAATAACCTTTTTAGATGAACATCTCTTTCGAGGAATATATATATATATATTTATATAATAATAATAAAGAACTGAACCTGATTAATTTCTTTTACTAAAATAGATATTTAACAAGAGCATTTGTCCAGCATCACTAGGTAAATGCGTATTTATATGTAATACTTTATAGTATTTTTTAAACAGGGGGAAGATTTGAGGTTGTTTAGTTAAATAACTGTTCAAAAACATTAAAAAATTCGAGGTTATTTACTTAAATAATGATTAAAAATACCGAAAATTGAGGATGTTTACTTAAATAATGGTTTAAAACACCAAATCAGTTAATTATTTGATAGTATAAATAAATACGAATATAAATTTAAATAAGTTTTAAGTGAATACAAATAACAAAATCTAAAATGCTTTAACTTCTACAGATAAAACAATTAAATAAAAAAATATTTTTATTATTTTATAAATTAATATTAAGAATGAAATATATTTACGCGAATTAAAACAATATTCGAAGTGAATTGAGGAGGTGGCCAAAAATACCTGAACTCTCCGGCAATTTGAGACTTTCTCATTTTCAATACATGAATATTTATGTTAATATATACAAATACTTCAAATATATATATATATATATATAAATACATACATATATGTGTTTCATATGTATATTATATACTTGTATCTATGAATAATGGAAGTAGGAAAGCATGCTTCTATATGGCTTAAACTGTGAATGAAAATGTTTATAAATTTAAAAAAATTGCATCTCAGCTTGAAAAATAAGTGTGCTGTATCTCTTCTATCGTTGAAAAGTTATTTTATTTTGAGAAAAAGTGAGAGAAAAGATGAAAATGCACAGTTTCTCATGTTTCAGATTAATATGCGTGGTTAGCAATATTTATATTCATCAAGGAATGGATTGTGGAGAATATTTGAATCTCTTTCTGTAGTTTGAATATTAAAAATCATGATACATGACATTTTCGGATGAAATCTAAACAAGAAACGAGAAGATTAAAAGAAAAACAAGNATGGAGAGAGATATAAAAAAAACAAGAGGCCTGCAGTTAAAATCTTTAATGATCTCAATAATTAATTGAAACATTGTGCATAAATAAAACATTTATTTTATTTTAATTTTTTTTTATTTGAAATTATTTATTTTAATAAAAAGAAAGTTGGAATACATAAGAATTTAAATTGGAGAAAAGTAAGAAATAAAAATTAATTCAAATATTTGCAAGAAAAAAAAAATAGGGAGAAAATTGTCATTTTTAAAAATAGTAATTTGAGCAGTTAAATTCTGGGTAAATTAAAAGAAGTGAGAATCTAAGTTGATTGAAAATAAAAGAAAGAATAATTAAATTGTCGAGAGGTAAATAAGAATAGAGGAAGAAGCTCAATGGAAGAGCAAACAAGAGAAAATTTAAGTTTAGAAAGTAAAGAATGAAAACTTAAGTTCGATACAGAAAAAAACAAAAGCGAAATGAGTTTTTTAATTAGAAGAAACGATTGAGTGAAAATCACAAAATTTTCATTTAATGTAGAGATTTATTACAAAATATTTATTCCTAAACACAATTAAATAACTGCTTAATTATAGTAAACAATGACTTTTATTATAATTATACATTCGATGCAATTAATCATCATTATCAGCAAACTTATAGATAGTAATATTTATTTAATTAATAGGTTATAATCATTATAATCATCAACTATAATCAAATAATGTCAATTATCATCATCATCGAATCGGTGTATGTTAATTAAAATTAAATTTTATACTTTATCTATTTAAATTAAAAGGAAAAAAAAAAACATGTTTATACGATGGAGTAAAACGAAGTTCACTGCAAAGTCGCAGAGCCTTGCGGGGAAGCAAACATTCAGACGTAATTGAATAATCATAACAAATTTTCTTAATTTATAAGTCGGGAATTGAAGAAAATCTTGTATTTATTTATATAAAATGTATACTTTGTGTGTTGTACAAGCGATTTTTATAGATACGTAATGAACTTTTACGATTTTTAAGAGTTTAAATTTCCGAAATTTTAAAAGCTTAACTCGAAAGCGAGGAGTTGACGTTTTTATGAAGTGCTGTTTTGTTAATATCCTGGTTATCGAGCGTTTAAACAAATCTTAACTGAGAAAATAACTTTACATGGAAAGTAATCCGCATGAATATGGTAATAAGGATCATAAGTAGCGTAAGCATTGTCAGTAGTGCAATTGGTGAATAACAAACATGCTCCTTTTTCCAATAGTGAATGGTTAATGTATTTTTATAATTTCTTAACTCTAGAAGGGGAAAAAAAGGCAACAAATCTCGAAACAACTGCATTCGCTTACCAGTAAAAAGCTGTCGAATTATTCATAAAGTATTGACAACAGCTTTGGAAGTAAGAATTTCGTTTAATTAGAATATTGCCCCCTTTTTTAACTGGGATAATGTTAAACAAACACTTCTTTTTAGTGTAAAAAAAAAGTCAAGAAAATTCGCTAGTTTGTGAATTTGACAGTTTAAAAACAAATTTAAAAACAAAAAAAAAACATGGAGGATTTGAGGAAAAATACCGGATTATGTACCCAAAATTCTGAAAACTTTAGAACGTTTTTTTAAAAATTGAAACGGTTCTTACCAGCCATTTAGATCGCTAAATATATTTGAATTGTTAACATAAATTAATAAGGAGAAGGAGAAGAGGGAGCTTATCATTTTAAATTTTAAAAAAATAATAATATCAAAGGTATTTTAACGTATGTAAATGATTTATTTGCAATAATGGTATTAAGTAACTTCTCTGCAATCTATAATTCATCTTCCTCCTCCTTATCATTTCCATAAATATGTGTGTGTGTGAGAGAGAGAGAGAGAGAGAGAGAGATGGAGAGAGAAGAGCGAATATAATTTTAAAAAAATGAAAATGGTGGCTTTGGATGTGTTTAAGAACACCGCTTATCACTGTAAACACAAACAAACAAGTCATTATAAGCTCAAGTCAAATCTCAAACTGATCTGAAATTATCCATTTTATAGCGCATCTCCGGCTCTTCAAAGTGTTTCATTTTTGATTCAAAAGACGGATTCAAACAAGTAAAAAGAAAATAAATAAATAAAGTTAAATCTATCTTTTAGTAGATAAAAATAAAAGGGAAAAAATCTAGCCAATAAATCTGATAGCATAAAGTTATTTGCGAGAGACAAATTCGTTTGACCCGCTTGTCTGCAGCCATTAGATTTACTACCAACACACTATAAACAGATCAGTCGGCAGTTCAGTCATAAAACCACCTCAAATACCTCGGGATTAGGGGCGTCGAAAGTGAAGTTGCTACTTTCCTCCAGTTCCGCCTTCATAACCGGTAGTGGCTTTATTAAAATTTAGTCATTCGTTGCACATACATTAAGGTAACATCGATCGCTGCAGCCACTGCATTTATTGACGCTAGCAAGAAGTAATTACTCTATATGGTGTGACGCTAAGAAGAATTTCCAGTAATCTCTGTAATTCTTCCTTTCCCCACAACTTAAAAAAAAGTATTAAGAATGGAAAAATTTCGTTATCTTCAAACATTTATTTTGGAATCTCTCGTTGCAGTTACGCTGCTTTAATTTTTAACTATTAGAGAGAGGAAAGGGGGAAAGCTTTATGCACTAGAATTTACGGGAAAAACTTATTATTGATAATAATCTTTGAAAATTTAGTATAAATAACTTCATGCAATAAATTTTACATGCATACGAGGGAATATAGTACATTTTAAATGTAATTGTTTTATATTAAAGCGTGAAAGGAGTTGTTGCAACTTCATTGAAGATGAGCACATAATTTATTTGCTATTATTTTGTGTATGGCACCTTCTTCAAAACAGTTCTACATGATTTCCACATTGCACATGATCTATACACACTACGTGCATAGATTCGCAAACGTGTTGTGCATAAGCTTCAGATTGCAAACCACGCTGTAATATACACATATTACATGCACATTATAGCCGGGAAGTGCGTGGAATGTGTATATATTACACATTAAAATTTTTATTACACGCTTCAATTCAAATCACATATATATTACAGGTGAAAATTACGCTACGTAGTCTAAATCCATTATACTTATACAGTGTGATCATGCAAGCCATAAGCAATAACTACGTAGCGCATTATAGATTATACAGTATAAACTATATGTATACACTATAAATTGTATATTGTATAATCTGCAATTCACAAATTACCATTTCATTAATATGCATTCATATATATATATATATATATA